>NC_057812.1:578073680-578148881 GCF_018294505.1 Triticum aestivum
TAGAGTCGGTTACATAAGAAGGAATCTTCATAGTCAGTCGCCAGGCTTGCCCTCCACGCCAAGTAGAATCCAATCCGGACACGGGTGCGGTCTTCGGCCTTCATGTCTTCACAGCCCATCAGTTCGGCCCATGGATAATAGGCCGGACGCCCGAGGACCCCTTAGTCCAGGACTCCCTCACTCTTTCCTCCACGTCTCGGCGTTTATCATTACATGCGAAGCCTTCCTCCGAATCCCCCCACACTTCGGCTTATGGATCAAAACCTTTAGTGTGAAGCCGAAGGTAGTTGACGGGGAACAGACAGAGTGCGGTGGTGTTGTAGTGAGCAAACTTACCAATACTCTCTGGCCAAAAGGCTCCTTCACTGAAACCTCCAACCAATGGCAGCGAGTGTTGTTTTACGTCACGGAACCCCGTAGTACCAAGTGGGCCGCTATACCTGCGTTCTGTTCCGGCCCTCCGCCTCAACTTGCATCATGTATTAACAATGGGCTGGATTGGGGATCAGTTGATGAAGTGCATACTTTACAGAGCCACATCCGAACCCTCCTCGAGAGAGACATCGATCTTGTCAACGTGATTCAAGTGATGTTAGTCCGCCGAATCCTGCCATGCCAGCGCAGGTCTCGCCGCATGTGGGAGATTAATCCAAAAGGACCACGAACCCTCCAACACTTCTTCGGCACCACACACGAAGGGATGTGGAAGCTATTTTTCGGGAAGCGGAAACATTGGCCGGACAGTACCGAGGACGTTGGCCTTAACTGCAACCGTCCAGATACCTCGGTAAGCACTTAGCTCCCAAACACTTTGTAATTATGCATACTGTAATATGGTACTAAGCAAGCTATATTCTTGCAGGGCTGGATAAAGAAGGCCGAACTAATTATGTGTTCAGCCCCTCTGCCCGAAGGCCCAGCGAATCCTATTCTAATAAGGATGCTGGCCCTGGCACCATACCAGATGCCTGCGAAGGAGGGCGAGGCGGAGGGTGAGAGGGCCAAAGATGGCCCCTATTCCAAGGGTATATCGGACATTGTGTTCGGAGGAATCAAAATTCCCTCACCCGAAGACAAAAGTGAAGGGGGGCCACTGTCTCCTTCCCTCCTAGGAAGAAAAGGGCCGCCTCCGAAGATTGGGAGAAGCAGGCTCCTAAGCGAGACAAGATGCCTCTGGTGGGTGGCTCGGGCTTGGAGGATGTCGAAGCACAGTCTCATGATGAGGACAAGCCTTAGACCAAATCGTAAGTGAACAAGGCTATTTTAAACATGTCCCGTTCTATTCTTGTAATGACTGGAATATATAGATATTTTTTGCAACTCAGCAAGCAGTCTTCTTCAACAATCCTCTTCCTCGGGGACCTTCTCCTGGAGATGATGGAAAGCAAGACGCCCCCACCGGCTTCTCCGTCCAATGGGGCAGACGACTTTGAGGTGTCGTCGCGGAGGGTCTCCTCGGACCAACAAGTGGTGCAAGGGACGATGAAGACATTACCCGACGGTGATACTTCGGTGGCGCAGGGTCTGGGGACCATCAAGGAAGGCCCCGAACAATCCGGTATACAGCCGGATACGAATAAACAGATCCCTTCAAAGGGTGGCCGTACTCCTACGGCAGCCTCCGGAGACCCAGAGGCGCCGGATATCTTGACGAACATGCTACGGCAGGCGTCTGTCTCAGAGGAACATCGTACATTGATGGGCACGGTGGTTGAAAAGGTCGTGTCCATGAAGAGCGGATTGAGTGAGGCCTTTGCGACCCTACTAAGAGGCTTCGAGGTTTGTACTATAATATGTGCAATTGTGTTTTATCTTCAAAATATACCTGTGTATAGATAGTAGCCCCTGAGACTCGGGTTG
Organism: Triticum aestivum; assembly: GCF_018294505.1. Classification (NCBI taxonomy): domain Eukaryota; kingdom Viridiplantae; phylum Streptophyta; class Magnoliopsida; order Poales; family Poaceae; genus Triticum; species Triticum aestivum. The sequence goes on from NC_057812.1 coordinate 578,075,541, forward strand.
GCTTCCTATGGGAGGCGAATGGAGGATCAAGAAGAAATATTCAAGGACTAATCTGATTAACTTGAACACAGGCTGCTTCCCCCTGGCTACTTCCCAGACTACGGATATTGCCAAGCTGGAACAGAAGCTTGATGTGGCCGGGGATGACATTGCGTTAAACAATATGCGTCTTGACAAATCGCAAGTTATGTATTCAGGGCAGTCCCTTCACATGCATTTTTGTGATATAAGCATGACACTAAAAGTTATATACTATAATATGCATGGTTGCAGATGGTGCTGCCGCCGTTGAAATTCTTCGGGCGGAGCTGGCCCGGGCCAAGGAGCAGGCCCAGTGTAGTAATGCAGCTGCCGAAAGGGCATCAGATGAATTAAAAGCCGAACAAGCTACTCAGCGTCAAGACAAGGAGAAGATATCCATGATGGTGCTCGAACTAAAAAATGCTGCTAGACGATGTGAACTCCTTGAGAAGGAGAATGAAGCCAAAACGGTTGAACTTGACAAGGCCTTACGAGAGGCGAGAGAAGCGCATTCTGAATCCAGAGCAGCCCGTGAGGAGATCCGGCAAGCTGGGGAAATTGCGTCTGGTAAGCCCTTTTTGCTACATACTAAGTTCGGCGATTCGAACTATGCTCAGCCTAACCAATTGTGGACTTCTCCGGACGAGTTTTTAGACTTGCCGAAGAGTTCTTCTGATGCGGCGTAGTTTTACCAGGCGCGAGAGGGGTATTGTAACGCCCTCGATGCGGCTATATCTCCCACGTGTCGAAGCACGACTTAGAGGCATAACCGCATTGAAAGCAATGTCGCAAGTGAGGTAATCTTCACACAATCCATGTAATACATAAGGGAAAGAGATACATAGTTGGCTTACACTCGCCACTTCACACAATTACATGAATAAAGCATTACATCATCCAAAGACAATCAAGGTCCGACTATGGAACCAAAATAAAAGAAGACTACCCCAAATGCTACACAGATCCCCGATCGTCCCGACTGGGCTCCGCTACTGATCAACTAGAACGAAACAACACAAAGGACAAGATCTTCATCGAGCTCCTCCTTGAGCTTGGTTGCGTCATCTGCATGGTAACCTCGGCACCTGCAAGCTAGTTTTGGAAGTATCTGTGAGCCACGGGGACTCAACAATCTCGCACCCTCGCGAACAAGACTATTTAAGCTTATGGGTAAGGTAAAAGGTATGAGGTGGAGCTGCAGCAAGCGACTAGCATATATGGTGGCTAACATACGCAAATGAGAGCGAGAAGAGAAGGCAAGGCACGAGCGAAAAACTATGATCAAGAAGTGATCCTATAACAACCTACGTCAAGCATTACTCCAACACCGTGTTCACTTCCCGGACTCCGCCGAGAAGAGACCATCACGGTTACACACGCGGTTGATGTATTTTAATTAAGGTCAACTTCAGGTTTTCTACAACCGGACATTAACAAATTCCCATCTGCCCATAACCGCGGGCACGGCTTTCGAAAGTTCAAATCCCTGCAGGGGTGTCCCAACTTAGCCCATCACAAGCTCTCACGGTCAACGAAGGATATTCCTTCTAGCGGCAAGACCCGATCAGACTCGGAATCCCGGTTACAAGACATCCTCGACAATGGTAAAACAAGTCCAGCAAGACCACCCGCTGTGCCGACAAATCCCGATAGGAGCTGCACATATCTCGTTCTCAGGGCACACCAGATAAGCTAAGCGTACGAGAGCCAACGTAACCCAAGTTGCCAAGGGACGGCCCCGCACGATGCTCTGGGTTGGACCAACACTTAGACAAGCACTGGCCCGGGGGTTTAAAATAAAGATGACCCTCGGGATGTGCGACTCCCAAGGGAAAAATGCTAGGTGGCAAATGGTAAAACCAAGGTTGGGCCTTGCTGGAGGAGTTTTATTCAAGGCGAACTGTCAAGGGGTTCCCATTATAACCCAACCACGTAAGGAACACAAAATCCGGGAACATAACACCGATATGACGGAAACTAGGGCGGCAAGAGTGGAACAAAACACCAGGCATAAGGCCGAGCCTTCCACCCTTTACCAAGTATATAGATGCATTAATTAAATAAGATATATTGTGATATCCCAACAAGTAAACATGTTCCAACAAGGAACAACATCTCCAGGTTCCAACAAGGAACAAACTTCAATCTTCACCTGCAACTAACAACGCTATAAGAGGGGATGAGCAAAGCGGTAACATAGCCAAACAACGGTTTGCTAGGACAAGGTGGGTTAGAGGCTTGGCTTAACAAGATGGGAGGCATGATAAGCAAGTGGTAGGTATCGCATCATAGGCATAGCAAAAGAGCGAGCAACTAGCAAGCAAAGATAGAAGTGATTTCAAGGGTATGGTCATCTTGCCAGAAATCCCGCAAGGAAGAAGAACGAGTCCATGAAGAAGATAAACAGACGTAGTCGAATGGATCCTCACATACACGGCGTTATCGGAACTAACCCGAAGAAGCAACACCGGAAAGAAAGCAAACAACATGGTAAACAACCACCACATAAGCATGGCATGATGCACAACCAAGTATGATGCATGTCCGGTTTAAATATGCATGGCATGGCAAAGTGCACAAACAAAACTACAAATTAAGTGGAGCTGAATATGCAACGAGTTGCATATTGACGGACACCACAATACTTATTTAGTTCTCTCTCGTTTAGGTACCCAACAATATTAAATGTTGATTAACATGGCAAGAGGTGAGGCATAACAAAACTACACCATCTAAACAATTTAAATGGGGCCGGATATAACAAATAACGAATCCGGTAAATCCCCATATGCATTAGTAATTTACTGCAACAACAATTTAAACATTTTAATTGTTGTTGTCATGATGCGGATGACATGAACAAGTTTATGCAATTTTTATTAAAAGTTGACAAGAGCATTATGAAGCATTTGTCACCGTGGTGGAAAGAAAAGGGGTGCCATGGCGACGATAATGAAACGGTGCCACGGCAACGTTCCGGTTCCGGTAACTCGATTGAGATATTGATGCAAAGGAGAAGTGTGCGGATGCGTGCAAAAGATGGTGGGGCGCTCCCAGATTCCGGGTATCCCACGAGTTGACGATGGTGACAAGGCAAAAGAGGGGCAACATGCACCGACAATTTGAGCACGGAGCAAGCACGAGCATCTCATACATCACACATGCATTAGTTCACGGGCGGTCGTCTCGAGGTTATACCTTCGAAGCGTGCGTTATCGGAGCAGTTCAGGTCAAGCAATGTAGTCATTCACGATCTTCGTGGGAAGTAGTGGTACTCGACAATGGTAGAGGAAGTAGTTGTTCACGGTTCGTTGTGGGAAGTAGTCATTCTCATGGCGACGGTAGTCGAAGTAGTCGTACTTGCAAACTTGTCGGATCCACGTCGACGGTAGTTGAAGTAGGGGGTACACGAGGATGGTAGAGGTACTCGCGACGGTAGTGGTACACGTTTTCGTAGAAGGACTTGACGAAACCGAGTCACTTGGGGTCGACGGTAGTCGAACTTGACGGTTTTTGTTCATGGGTCTTCGGCGTCGGTAGTAGTTCTAGGCGCTGGGTGTCGAGGTACTTAGCATTCTTGGGATTCCGAAGAAGGCGGTAGAGGTACTTGACGCGTCACAATGTAGTCGAACTTGACGAAAAACGGGTCTCCTCGGGGACTTGATGCATCTGAGTTCTTCTGGTTTGTAGATGTACTTGACGTTTTGAGTCTGGGTCTTGCCGGTTTTGATGGTCTGAAATGAACAAAACGCAAAGGACCCCGGGTGGCAGCAGCAAGGAAGCGATGGTAGTGGTCAGTGGCAGGAAGCAGTAGTGGGTTCTGGTGGCCGGCATCGCCGGATCTCGCGGATAGGAGGCTGGCGATGAAGCAATAGAGGTGGGCGTCGCGCCATGGACGTCTATGGCCAAAGCAAAAGAGCGAAGGAGCGCCGGCTGACGTTGGACTCGGCGGCCTGCAGGTCCCTGGCGTTGGCTGCGCAGGCACCAGACGGAGGAGGAGAAGGGGCGTGCCGTAGCTCGCAGAAGCTCCGGCGAGGGCATTGGTGGCCGCTGACGGGCGAAGCGATGCCGAGGGTGGCCGGGGTGCAGAAGATGGCGACAAGGAGAAACCAGAGGAGAGGCGGCGCGGGAGGTCCTTGGAGTAGGCAGGACGACAGCGAAGGTCAAGGGGCTCCTGCTCCTGCCGGTGGCGACGAAGAAACAGACACGGCTGTCCATGGCAGGGATGGAGGCGCGGTGCTCTGGACCGGCAGGGCTGCGGCGGCGCTGTGGTGCTCTGCAGATGGAGGAGGCGCGGGGAGAAGGAGAGGGATCAATAGGAGGGAGGAGCGATGCGAGAAGGAAAGAGAGGGGGGTTGAACGAGAGGGAGATGGGGACGAGCTGAAGCTCTCTGGCGGCGGAGGGAGAGGGGATCGGTGGGAGGCCTCCCCTGGCGCTAGGGTTAGGATTAGATTGGCCTGGAGGCTGGCCCAGTGGGGAGGGCGCCGGCTGGGCCTTAGAAGGCTGCGGGCCTGCTGGTTTTCTCTCCCTCTCTCTCTTTCTCTAAAATCTCTTTTTCCATTAAAAAAACAAAACAGAAAAGAGAAAGAAAAGAAAGAGAAGTTAGGGATGGAATCTGGGCATGGGGATAATTTTCCCGGACTCGTAAGAATATTCATGGTCCGAGAAAATTAGAAGTGGCAAGATCGGAAGATATGAATTCAAACTCATTTGAATTTAATCAAATGGTTTGAACTAGGGCTAGGGTTTTGAAGTGCCCAGAAATGTTGAGAATTTAGGTGGAGCTCGGGGAAGTGACGAAAGAAATTACAAGAAAAGTTTGGGGACCAAGCTTGAAGTAGAAAAGGGCATGTGATAAATTGCAAGTGTGTTATAGGTGATTCCAAAAATGGAATATTTAATATAGCTCCCTAATATCGGGAGGATATGTTATAAAGAGAATCACCAAGTGAATTCCCTCGGTTTAAATGGATCAAAGATCCATGCCATTTATTTAGTTGATTTAAGAAAAGAAATGACATGATGGCATGATGACATGATGCAATGCACAACACGCAAGCAATGACAAGGCAACAACAGCGAATAACTGGAGGACACCTGGCGCAACTGTCTCGGGGCGTTACAGGTATGTAACGGAGAAACTTTTCTGGTCACAATTCGGTGCGTCGAAGCGCCCTCTGTTGCTGAATGAGTAGATGTCCCAATGGGCCGAGCTTCATAGGATATCCGGCGCTGCCATGAAGAATGTCATAATCTGGTTGTGTCCAACTGAGCCTGTTCCGAATAGTTACTTTGGCTTGGTGCAGCGGCTTGTTGACGCGGTGCCATGTATCGACGCTGTGAAGCGGTCAGTGTGCATCGAGGGTGCACGGATGGCCTTCACCTGGGTCAAGACATTCTGGGGGAAGATGAAGACCATCGATGTTGCGGTGAAAAGTCCACCCAAGGGCAAGGACCGCTACGAACTGGAGCATTATTTTGAAGACGTCCTAGTGGCCACCCGCTTGATAGAGGGTCAATGCTCGAAAGACATAATGTTCGAGTGAGGTGTATGAGAATTGTACAACACAATTTTATAGTTAATCTATTTGTATATTTTGCTCGAAAGCTTGTGTTCCTCCTGTGCGGCCGTTTTTAATATAATCTGAAAGTTTTCCAGTCGTCGGCTTCAGCCCCCTTGTAGGAAGTATAGGGGTGTTCAAAAAGGCACCTGACCACACTTGACCCAACTTCTTGGTCCGTGAAGGAGGTGTCAATGCGGCGAACAAGGCAACCAGACTATAGGGCGTTAACACCTTCACTTAGCCATAGGAGTTTTATGGTGGGTCTACGGCATAACCTCTGGTATGTATGCGGCTTATTCATACGATGCGTCTACATATTTAACCGAAAAGAGGTCCTTCATGTGACACGGAGGAATCGCTAAAGATCCTGATAAGTCATCGAGTGGTTGACCAGCTCTCGCCTCATGACAGTCAGTTTTCGGCTTTCTCTACTGAGGTGCTTAACCAGGTGAACTGGAAGCACAATCGCAGTAGTTCTCCCTTTACTACCCTAGCGATAGAGCGGAACGTAGGATAGCAAGCACAGGAGCCGGGCAACCCAAGTATTGACCCAGGACATGATTCGAAGCTGATGCATATAAGGCCAAACTCGCGACACCGAAGTACGCTATAAAAGCTGTTCGGAATTTGTTGGCAACTCTTTTGTTCCCGTACCGAGCCCCTGCAAGTTAAGCCGGGGTATATCTATGAAACAACCATAGGAGGCGTATTCATTTGCGGAAAGACGCAGATGATTAATTTGAATAATGTTTACTGGTACCTGAGCGATATGCCAACGATTACTTGATATTTATAAAGGCCACAACCTCGGCTATTTGATATGCCCTGGGTCAAAGGCGGAGGAAAAAGGCATGTTACAGGCTCGAAAAAGAGTGCAGTCTACAAAAAGTTATTTTGGACCTCCCATCGCACGTCTGCGTCGCCTATCCTCGGCGAGGGGAATCCTTGAAGGAAGTAGCCCCGTAGGTGAGTGTACGGATCCGAACTCCGATGGAGTCGGTCTTAGATGTTTCTCCTTTGCGCCACCTGTTTTTAAGAGATAATGAAGAAAGAAAAAGGAAAGTAGATAAAAATGTTACCGGAGTGCTTGCAGACTTGTCTGTATTGTGCTTCCGCCAATGCCCATGGTATCTTAAGTGCATAATTATGTATGCGCGGTATAGTTTTAACGGGTATATGAGATGGGCATCGGAAGCCGAACTGCTATTTCTGCTCTGGATTTGATTGATCTTCAGGGGGAAATTGCTTCTCACCCCCGGCATTTGGCTGGTGAACCACTCCGTCATCTCTATTGCCTGGCGGCCTCCTTCCCTTGTGTTCAGCGTTGAGCTTGCCGGCTTGCTTGAAGACCAAACATCTTCTGTTGGTATGATTAGCTGGTTTATTAGGGTGGCCGTGAATCTGGCAGGGTCGGTCCAGTATCCTGTCTAGGTTGGATGGTCCGTCTTTGTTTGCCTTGAATGGCTTTTTCCGTTGATCGGGCTTGGGATTGCTGAATCCGGCGTTGACCACTGTGTCGCGTGATCTTTCATTATCATTGCGACCGTTGTGTTTGCTTCATGGTGGCTTGCCGTTGCCGTCTCGGATTTTGGAAGTGCCCGAGTCGCTGACGCCATTGCTTCTACGAGCGAGCTAGCTGTCTTCTCCCGTGCAAAAGCGGGTCATTAGAGCGGTAAGGGCTGTCATGGATCTAGGTCCTTATTGACCGAGGTGGCGTGCAAGCCATTCATCCCGGACGCTGTGTTTGAAGGCCGCAAGGGCTTCCGCGTCCGGACAGTCGACGATTTGGTTCTTTTTAACTAAGAACCTAGTCCAGAGCTTCCTGGCTGACTCTCCGGGCTGCTGGACAATGTGACTTAAGTCATCGGTGTCTGGTGGCCGGACATATGTTCCTTGGAAGTTATCGTGAAAGGCGTCTTCCAAATCTTCCCAGCTGCCAATAGAATTTTCCGGCAGACTGTTTAACCAGTACCGAGCTGGTCCTTTGAGTTTTAGTGGTAGGTATTTGATGGCATGGAGGTCATCTCGGCGGGCCATGTGGATATGGAGGAGGAAGTCCTCGATCCATAACGTGGGATCCGTTGTTCCATCGTATGATTCGATATTCATGGGTTTGAACCCTGTCGGTGTCAAAACCGGCGGATCTCGGGTAGGGGGTCCCGAACTATGCGTCTAGGCCGGATGGTAATAGGAGACAAGGGACACGATGTTTTTTACCCAGGTTCGGGCCCTCTCGATGGAGGTAATACCCTACTCCTGCTTGATTAATATTGATGATATGGGTAGTACAAGAGTAGATCTACCACGAGATCAAGGAGGCTAAACCCTAGAAGCTAGCCTATGGTCTGATTGTTGTGTATCGAGTTGATTGCCTACGGACTACAACCCTCCGGTTTATATAGACACCGGATAGGGTTAGGGTTACATAAAGTCGGTTACAATGGTAGGAGATCTTGAATATCCGCATCGCTAAGCTTGCCTTCCACGCCAAGGAAAGTCCCATCCGGACACAGGACAAAGTCTTCAATCTTGTATCTTCATAGTCCAGGAGTCCGGCTGAAGGTATAGTCCGGCTATCCGAACACCCCCTAATCCAGGACTCCCTCAGTAGCCCCTGAACCAGGCTTCAATGACGACGAGTCCGGCGCGCAAATTGTCTTTGGCATTGCAAGGCGGGTTCCTCCTCCAAGTCCTTCGTAGAAGATTGCAAACACCAACAGTAGTGTCTGGCTCTGCAAAATAAGTTTCCACATATTGCCATACAGAGAATAATATTAACACAAATCAAATCTGCTGACGTATTCCGCAGTGCGTCATCACACTACGGCCAAGTTCTTTACTCGAATCGTTTTTACTTTTCCACCTCAACATGTTTTGCGAGGCGGTTTCCTTGGCACGTCTTGTCAAAGCAGAGATCGTGTGCCCCCTTTTACGGGATTCTCATCAATACGGACGTGGGTAACCCAATCGTGCCCGTTAGCATGTTTTCTCCATTAAAGGCGAGTCCCAAACGGTTACGGGGAGGGCTCCTGGTATTCAACCTCTTATAAAGAGACCAAGGCCTTACTCCTTTTTCCAATCTCAAACGAGTTCGCCCGTCGCCTCGAGTTCCAACACCCTAGGCTCCAAATTCCAGGTGCTCCGGACCTTCGACAATGTCCGGTTCCGACCTTCAAGGCCGATGGATGCCCTCTTCCGTCACGGAGGAGGACGTGCTAAAGTTGAGAGAGGCTAAGTTCTTGACCGCCGAAATTCCGCATAGGTTGCCTGCTCAAAGGCAGGCTATTCCCAGTCCCCAGCCCGGTGAGAGCGTAGTGTTCATGTCTCACTTCCTTCGGGGGTTAGGCTTCCCGATGGATCCCTTCGTGAGGGAGCTGCTGTTTTATTACGGGCTGGAATTTCATGACTTAGCCCCGGAGTCCATCCTCCACATTTCCTCATTCATCGTTGTGTGTGAAGCGTTCCTCCGTGTTACTCCTCACTTCGGATTATGGCTCAAGACTTTTGGATTGGAGCCGAAGATGATCGAGGGACGGCACGCAGAGTGCGGAGGTGCTGTCATAAGTAAGAATGCTGATGCTCCATGGCCCGAGGGCTCCTTTCAAGAGGAGCTCGGCTTGTGGCAACGAGAATGGTTCTATATCACCGCTCCCAGGAGCGCCAAGTGGGCGGCGCCTCCTGCCTTTCGCTCGGGTCCCCCATCACGGCTAGCGTCATGGGTCAACAAAGGATTAGATTGGGGTTTGCCCAAAGACGTGCCCCTGTTACAGGGCCGAATTAAGGATCTCTTGGAAGGAGACCTCAGTTTGGTCAAGGTGACGCAGGTCATGCTGATTCGCCGAATATTGCCCGGCAAACGTCGCCCCCTTCGCCTGTGGGAGTTTAATCCAGAGGGACCGCGAGCTCTCCAGAATTTTATGGGCGCAACGCCCGCGGAGATGTATAGAATGTTCTTCGGATCACAAGAGATGTGTCCGGATTTAACCAAGGACGCAGGCCTAAGCTGCAATCGCCCGGATACTCAAGTAAGCAACCCTGTGCCCGGACCTCCTATCCATATAATTGTCATAAACTTGCCCCTAAAAGAGCCGTCCTTTTAAGCAGGAGTGGATAGCGATGGCAAAGCTGATCAGGTGTCCGGCTCCCCTTCCTGAAACCAGGCCGGATCCCGTGCTGGTCAGGATGCTGGAGACAATGCCTTTGGAGGGGGAGGACAAGAAAGCTATGGCCTCCTCGAAGGAGGCTGCCCCGAAGGGAGGAACCGACAATTCCTCTCCTAAGGGCAAGAAGAGAGCCGCGTCTGATTACCCGGAAACCATGGCCTCGAAACGGGGGAGAAAATCCTCGTCAGAGGGTCCAACGTCGGGGAGTTCCTCGGCCGGACTAGCCCTCAAGGGGATCAGCCCTCCAACGAGCCGTAAGTAGAGAGAGGTTTTCCTTTTGAGGGATGAGAGAAATCCTTGATTTATATCTGAGAAGATTAACCGAAATTTTACCTTGTAGCTCGGACCTCAGCCCTTCTCAGCAGAGCTCGTCTTCGGGGGATCTTCTTCCGGAGATGATGGAGAGCGGGACGCCTCCCCCTGCCGTACCGCCTGGTGAGGCGGGCGACCCTGAGGTGTCGTCGCGGAGGGTTTCTCTGAATCCGGCAGGGGCGGAAGATAGCTATGTGGCCTCCCAAGGCTCTTCGCGTCCGGCCTTCGAAAGAGGCCATAGGACAAGTCCGGCACCGTCTGGTGCTCGGCCGGAGGAGCTGAAGATTCTGATGGGGCGAGCTTCTATCTCAGAGGAGCATCGTGAATTGATGGGCACGGTGATTGAAAGGATTTCATCCGCATGAGGCCGTCAAAAGTTTACTGACGGGTTTTGAGGTACGTTAGATAATGTACACTTTTGTTAGTTGCGCATAAGTAAGATGCGCCCTGTATAGAAAGTGGCCCCTGAGACTCTGCGCGTTGTCAAGAAATGACGGCACGCAGAGGATCATAATCCCAGGTCTAAGATGTCGCCTTTGAATGTAGGTGGCGAGGTGTCCGGAATCAAGCCGAACTGATGATGTGGCCGAACTAAAGCGGCAACTGGACGTGGCAGACGCCGGCATCGCGCTTGTCAACAAGCGGCTTGATGAGGCTCAAGGTATGTAATTCTTCGGGCGGCATCATGTAAGAGGAGCTTCATGTCAGTGTCTTACAATGTGTATGCTTGACGCAGATGGTATGGCCGCCGTGGAGAATCTTAGGGCAGAACTTGCCCGAGCTAAGGAGCAAGCCAGAAAAAGCGATGCGGCTGCCGAGAAGGCCCTTGAAGAGCTGAAAGCCGAACAGGATGCTCACTGCCGAAGCAAAGAAGAAATGGCCGAGATGGCCGAGAAGTTAAAGAGCGCTGCAGACCGTTGCAAACTTCTTGAGAAAGAAGACCGGGCGAGACAGACGGACTTAGAGAAGGCCGTTGCCGATGCCAAGGATGCTCGCTCTGCGATGAGAGCTGCGAAGGAGGAGCTGCATCAGGCCGAACAGATTGCGGCTGGAAAGCCCTTTATGCTGCAGAGGAAGTTTTGTGATCCAAAGTTTGCTCCGTTGGACCGGATGTGGAGTGTGGAGGATACCTGTCTGGACTTGGCAGCGAGTGCTGTTGATGCGACCGAACACTTTCGAGATCAGAAAGATCGCGAAGTGGAAAAGCTTTTCTGGTCGCAGTTTCACAATCCAGAGCGTCCACTGGCAGTGGATGATCGTTTGGCTCAATGGGCCTAACTCAATAGGTTGTCTGGACTCGCCATGAAGTACGTCATGGGTCACCTGTGGCCGGGGAGATCGGAGCCGAAGAGTTATTTCAGCTTGGTGCAGCAATTCCTTGACGCGGTGCCGCGTATAAATGCAATGAAGAGGTCAGCATGCATTAAGGGCGCTAGGATGGCTCTTGCCCGTGTTAATACATACTGGGCAGAGATGGAGACCACCTTTGTTGCGTCCCGAGATTCGGACAAAAGCCGAGTACCCTCCAAGCACTATTTTCAGGAAGTTCTTGAAGGCGCTCGTGTAATGGAGACGCAGTGCCCGAAAGATGCTATGTTATGATAGCATATGTAATTATAAAGTAATATTTTGATAAACTGTAGTGGCCTTTTTTATACTTGTGCCTCCAAGTATTGGGAACACCTCCCGTGCGGCCGTTTTAAGATATATATATAGAATCTGAAAGATGGCAGTCGTTGGCTTCAGCCCCCACGCACATAGTGCGGGGGTGCTCGCAGAAGACGCATTTTCACACTTAATGCAACGTCTTGGTCCTACAAAGGAGGTGATAGCGCAGCGGGCCAGGCAACCGGACTATAATGCTTTAACACTTTCACTTAGCCATAGGTGTTTGACAATGAGACTCTTTAGGTAGCTCCTTGGTGGCAACTGCGCTCGTCCGAATTCGGGGCGCGTATGTGCCTGACCGGGAAGCGGCCCTTCGTTAAAGCGGAGGAATCCGATAGATTCCGATAGGTCATCGAGTGGCTGACCAGTCTCACGCTGCATCATGACAGTCAGTTTTCGGCTTTCTCTACTGAGGTGCTCGCCCTGGCCGAACCGGGGGCACAATCGCAGTAGTTCTCCTGGTGCTACCTTAGCCGATAGAGCGGAACGTAAGGTAGCTGAACTCAGGAGCCGGGCAACCCAACATTTGACCAAAGACATGATTCGGAGCTGATGCATATAATGCCAAAACTCGCGACGCCGAACACTCCCTAAGGTGTTCGGTCTTTATGAGTGCGGGCGAAAGGACACTCTTTATTAAAAAAGCCCCTAGTGTCCAGGTACGTGCAAAAATTCTGACGTGGCCACATGCCAAGACACCAGCCTCCTCCTTGGTTATATCAGAAAGAAAAAACCAGGGGACGTGTAGCAACAAGAGACAGTAAAAAAGGTTTACGCAGGGTCTTAATCTAGAAAGAATCCTTTAGGACGGGTCCCTACTGCACGTCTGCGCTTGTGTCTCCGTTGTACCGTATCCTGGACGGGCGCTGCACGACGTTCATCTGTAAAAGAGAGGAACTGAGTTGAAAACGGGTCGTGCCGAAAAAGTTTAAAATAAGCAAAGTATAAAGTAAGATATATAAGTTTGAGCTTTATTGTCTCTTATTGTATATGCGTGGAGCCCCTAGTGCGGGGGTATATGGCTTCTAGGCCTGCATCAATGATGATTTTGCACCGAACTCGTCTATCCGCGTTCGTGGTCTTGAATGACCTATTTTGAAGTTTTTTGGCCGGTGAGGCCAGTTTGCTGTGGGGCTGTCAAAGCGGCCGCACAGTCCTCCGCTTGGGGAGGCGCACTTTAGTGCTTTTCCTTGCAAGAGATGATGCCTCATGGGCCGGGCATCTTAAGCGTAAGAGATGCATAATGCGGTATTGTGTTAAAGCGAGCGAAAGCTTCGCGTCCCAGTAGTGCTTGATAGCAACTTGAGAACAGGACGATATGGAAGGCCAGCTTTTCACGACGGAGGTTATCGGCAGAGCCGAATGTGACCGTGAGCCAGAGAAAACCCGTACAATGGGTGTCCGGACCAGGTATTACCCCTTGAAAGGAGGTTTTGCTGCGGTGGATTCTTGCTGGGTTTATCCCCATGTGCTGGATTGTATCCTGATATATCAGGTTTAGTCCACTGCCGCCGTCCATAAGGACATTTGAAAACTGGAGCCCGCCAATTATTGGATCGAGTATCAGGGCAGTCCAGCCTACATTCTTGATATTCCTAGAATAATCTAGCTGATCGAAGATGATCGGTTTTGACAACCAGTGGCAGGACCCTTTGGGGATGGGCCATGTGGTGCGTACCTTTACGGGCGCTGCACGTTTTGTTATGTGAAGTGAGTTCACTGTTTTTACTTCTTGTGGGAAGTTCTTTTGTTTCCTGGTGCTCTACTTTTGGGGTTCGTCCTCGTCTTCGCTTGGTGTGTCGAGCCCCTTGTGTTCGGCATTGAGTCTGCCGGATTGTTTGAAAACCCAACAGTCTCTGTGGGTATGGTTAGCAGGCTTCCCGGGAGTACTGTGTATCTGACATATCCTGTCCAGGATTTTATTTAGGTTGGATGGATCGTCCCTGTTATCCTGGGGGGGGGGGATTTTTCCTGATTTTGTCGTGAGCCTTTGAATCCGGCATTGACTGCCGTGCTCTTCAGACTTTTGTCCTTAGTCCAGCGACGGTCCTTGTTGTGTCGCGGTTTTCCGTTTCCATCCCTAGTTTCGGATGTACTTGGGTCGCTAGGGCTGCACCTTGCCAACCAGCTGTCCTCCCCTGCACAAAAGCGGGTCATGAGGCTTGTTAGTGCGGCCATTGTTCTTGGCTTTTCTTGGCCGAGGTGTCTGGCGAGCCATTCGTCTCGGACGTTATGCCTGAAAGCTGCTAAGGCTTCGGCGTCCGGACAGTCGACTATCTGATTCTTTTTAGTGAGGAATCTATTCCAGAACTGCTGAGCTGATTCTCCGGGTTGTTGAGTTATGTGACTAAGATCGTCTGCATCCGGAGGGCGGACATAGGTCCCTTGAAAGTTTGCTCGGAAAGCATCCTCGAGCTCTTCCCAGCTTCCTATTGTGTTTTCGGGAAGGCTTTTAAGCCAATGCCGGGCTGGCCCTTTAAGCTTAAGGGGTAGATATTTTATGGCGTGGAGATCATCTCCTCTAGCCATGTGTATGTGGAGGATATAATCCTCGATCCAAACTCCAGGGTCTGTTGTTCCATCATATGCCTCTATGTTTACGGGTTTGATTCCCTCTGGGAATTCATAGCCAGGACCTCATCGGTGAAACATAGGGGGTGTGAGGCGCCCCTGTATTTGGGTGTGCCGGATTCTGATGATGGCTTCATAGCGTTGCTTACGAGAGCTTGCTTTCTTGGCCCATAAATGGACCTGACTGGGCCATGATGCGAATCCTTAAGTGGGTCGCATGCCGATTTAGGTGCGGCGCCACTTGCCGCTTTATGGGGTCGTCTATCCGACCGTGTGGCTTTTTCATTTTTTGAATGCGAGGGCTCTAGGGCCTCTTCGTCGAATTCAGGCAGTAGATTTCTTTTCGGATAGCTTTTAGTGCGACGACTGTCGCCGTACTTATCTGTGGTATTGATTACTTTTCTCCATCTAATCCGGAGTGCATCTTCCGCTGTTTTTAGCTTCTGCTTCTGCTTTTTTAGGCTGCGTGTAGTTGCAACGAGCCTCTCGTGGAGATTCTTCTGCTCCATATGTCTATTCGGTGTGAGGTCGTCCGTAATGCCGTTTTCGCCGAAGGAGGGATGTTTGGTTTCTCTATCTCTGTTTCCTTGTTCGGACGGTTGCTCTAAGTGAAAGAACATGCGGTGCCCCCAGGTTTGGTTTTGGTAATTGATGACAATCTCTATGGACTAATGGTTTCCTTGAGTTGTATTTGAAGGGTTTGTCCATAGGCTTTTCTTGGAGTCCATGTGTTGGTTTCAAGGAGAGTTTGTGATGACCATCGTCCTTTTAAGGAATTATCCAAAGATCGGTCATGTGAGTGTTGAGCTTATTGCAAGCATGTCTTGAAGAATAAGATTGTGTGATCATTCATGTCCACCTTCAAGACATCATCCAAATGAAGAGAGTTGAAAAGAGTCAACACACAAAGCGCACAAGATGTACCGAGGGATCAAGTCCCATGGTATGGTAAGCATTGTCCATTACACTTTGTGTGCTAACCCATGGTCTTCGTGAGAGTTCTTTATGGGGTTAGGTTGCGGTGTGCAAGTTCAAGTGATGTATCATGAAGAGATCAAGTGCTTGAAGCTTGCCATCCATTGTGGTGACAATGGTCTTGTGAAGATGAGCGGAAGAGTGGCTCACCCATAGTGGAGTATGGGGGAGCAATCAACTAGTCTTCATCGAGGCAACGCAATCAAGAAAGGTGGTCCATCTTGAGGAGGAGTAGATCATCATCATCTAGCTCAAGTGGACTTTGTGCAAGGCAAAGGTTTGCCCTTGATAGGTTTTCTATTTTACCGGTCTCATGGTAGTTGTGGGAGACCAGGTTATAGGATCAATTGCCGTACTATCAAGGGGGGCTCTCGATGAGTTGCTTGATCGTATCGTTCATAGAGAGCTCAAACCATTGCATCCTTGCATCATCCTTATTGGTTCTTGTTTGGTTCTTCTCCTTGTGAGTTTTGGAGCTTTTGGTCATTTTTATGACAAGCTCGAGTTCATCGAAAACGGAGTTCACATGCGTCTTCTATGATGTTTTCGATGTTGGAGGGTATGCCGGTTCTTCTCTGTTGGAGGTTTCTCTCCTCTCTTGTTAGGCATACCTCCTCTGCCTCTTCTTACTAACCAGTCTCTGTTTTGATGCTACTCGTTGTCTTGTATCCAACAAGCTTGAGTTTTCTCAATTCGGAGCTCATTTGCGGAAGTTATGGCAGTTCTGGTTTTATTGTTACCCCCGTTGTCTTCTCTGCAAAATGAAGGACTCCTAGTGTTGCTGATCTAGGGCATGCGGTAGTACTGCTCTTTGGAGCGGTAGTACCGCAGGCCCTTGCAGTAGGCCTCAGGCCAGGCGCAGCTGCTCGAGCGGTAGTAGGGGCGGATGTAATTTTTTACATCCGCGCCCTACGCGGTAGTACCGCGCCGTGGGCGCGGTAGTACCGTGGGCTCTGGCCAGGCTCAGCAGCATGAGCGGACGTAGGGGCGGATGTAATTTTTTACATCCGCGCCCTACGCGGTAGTACCGCTCTTCATGTGCGGTAGTACCGTGCCGGAGTTTTTGCGCAGGTCCTCCCTCAGCGGAAGTAGGCACGGATGTAATTTATTTCATCCGCGCCCTTCCCAGGCTGAGACTTTCCTGCCTTGCGGTAGTACCGCAAGGGGGAGCGGTAGTACCGCGCAAGCGGTAGTACTGCCCCCTAGTCAGGCAAGTTCCGGCCTGTGCTGCTGTCACGGTAGTACCGTGGTCCTCCACGGTAGTACCGCGCAGCCTCGCGGTAGTACCGCGCCCCTAGTGCGGTAGTACCGCGTTGTGCGGGCTGAGTGAGGGGATAACGGTTGGATTTTCTCCCCACCTATAAAAGGGGGTCTTCTTCCCCATTGAGTCTAATCCTTCGAGCTCGTATTCTTCCCCCATTGTTGACCTTCTTCGAGCTTGCTAACTCTCAATCCCTCCATGGATTCTTGCTAGTTTTTGAGGGAAAAGAGAGAGGAGATCTAGATCCACATTTCCACCAATCACTTTCTCCTCTATGTGAGGGGAACCCCTTGGATCTTGATCTTGGAGTTCTTGGTGTTCTCCTTCTTGTTCTTCCTCTCATTTTCCTCCCTAGCATTAGTTGCTTCGGTAGGGATTTGAGAGAGAAGGACTTGGGCACTCCGTGTGCCCTTGCCATTGCATTTGGTGCATCGGTTTGAGTTCTCCACGTGATACGTGGAAGTTACAAGTTGAGAAGCTTATTACTCTTGGGTGCTTGGTGCCCTTGAGCTTGTTTATCTTGGGTGCTTGGGCCCCCTAGTCGGTTGGTGGTGTTCGGAGCTCAATCATTGTGGTGTAAAGCTCCGGGCAAGCGTCGGGGTCTCCAATTAGGTTGTGGAGATCGCCCCGAGCAATTTGACGGGTACCGGTGACCGCCTCCAAGGGTTGCCAAAGTGTACGGGTTCGGTGACCGCCCCCAAGGGTCGCCATTTGTACGGGTTCGGTGACCGCCCTCAAGGGTCCCTTAGTGGAATCACGGCATCTTGCATTGTGCGAGGGCGTGAGGAGATTACGGTGGCCCTAGTGGCTTCTTGGGGAGCATTGTGCCTCCACAGCGCTCCAAACGGAGATTAGCATCCGCAAGGGTGTGAACTTCGGGATACATCATCGTCTCCTCGTGCCTCGGTTATCTCTTACCCGAGCCCTTTACTTATGCACTTTACTTTGTGATAGCCATATTGTTATTTGTCATATATCTTGCTATCACTTTGTTGCTTACCTTGCTTAGCATAAGTTGTTGGTGCACATAGGTGAGCCTAGTTGTTGTAGGTTTTGTGCTTGACAAATTAACCGCTAGGTTTATTCCGCATTTGTTCGAGCCTCTACCGTAATTATTTTAAAACGCCTATTCACCCCCCCTCTAGGCGACATCCACGATCTTTCAATTGGTATCAGAGCCTCGTCTCTCTTTGTTGGGCTTAACCGCCTAGAGAGTAAAGATGTCGACTAGAGGATTAGGATTCTCTGACACTCTTAGTTTCGATGGCACAAATTTTGATGTTTGGGTAATTCGCATGCTTAATCTCTTTAGGGTCATGGACCCAAATTTAGAGCGAATTGTAGATATGGGTTTTTCTCCTCCAAAGGATCCCCAAAGATTATCTTTAGAGGATGAGAAAAACTCTTATCTCAATGCTCAAGCCTCTAATGTGCTTTTTGATGCTTTGAGCAATGTAGTTATATTTCAACTCATGCCGTTCCGGGATGCTCATGAGTTATGGACAAAGCTTCAATATAAATATGGTGTGTCCAAGATTTGCGGGGATGATTGTTCTCCCTCCACCTCCGGTCGTTTTGTCTTCTCAACTTCTTCTACTTCACCTACATGTGGTTTGCCACAAGGTAATGATATGGTGAGTAGTGTTGGTCATTGCAATGATGATAGTATGCTTATTATGGATGATCCTTCATCATTATCTTATTGCAATGCTCCCTCTTTGGGCTTTAACACTTCGAGCACTCCAAATGTTTCACATGCTTGTGTTGATAGTCCTTGCATATCATGTAGAAATTGCGTGACTAGATCTCATGATGATATGCTTGCTATGTCTTGTTGCCATGATAAAATTGCATCTATTTCCTCGAATTGTTGTGCTAACAATGTAGAGGAAACCGAACACTCCATGGAACACGATGTGGTGTTTAATGGTGCCTCAAGGGATCGTACATCATCATCTATTGCTTTTTGCCTTATGGCTAAGGCGTCAAAGGTATCTCCTACTTTGTACCCCAATATGTCTCTTGATGATGATGTTGATGCTAATGATGATGAGGATAATGATGAAGAGAATGACAATGTTTCCTCCTTAAAAATTAAGGGGGAAACGGTTTTTAAAGCTCTTCATAAAAATAAAATTGCTCGTTCCAACTTCATGGAAATTATGTCCATTGCCATTGAGGGCAAGAAATATATTGAGGAGTTGGAATCTCATCTAAAGGAGCATGAGGTCACGATTGAGAAAATGGAAGCTCATGGGCGTGATTACGCAAATGAGATCGCGGAGCTATCTCAAGCTCTTGAACATGAACAAACCACCTCCGAATCTCTTGAGGAGACTTTTGCTCTAGAATTATCTAGAGTGAGGGAATCTCATGATAGAGCTCTTGAGGTGGCCAATGATTTCAAAACTAAAAATGCTAAGCTTGAAGTTTCTCATGCTAGACTCCTTGAGGATTTTGAGCATCTCGAAAATGGCTCAAGGGTCATCAAGGGTGAGCTCATCAAACTCACCGAGTCTCATGCCCAACTTGAAGCTTCTTATTTAAAAGAGCTTGCCAAGTTGTCCTCTCCTATTGTTGTAAATGATGATGCTTGTGCTACTAACTCTATTACTTGTGAAGCATCCATTTTGAAGGAGAATGTTGAGCTACGGGCTCAACTTGAGGTGCTATCTAGCAATTATGGGAAATTGGAAGAAAGTCATGAAAAGCTCTCAAGCTCTCATGATGATCTTCTAGTATCCCATAGTGTGCTAAACATAGCTCATGAGGCCATGATTGCCAAGGTAACATCTAGTGAGCCTCATGTGGATACTAGCACTACTTCTAGTCAAAATAGTATATTGCCATGTGCTAGTCCTTGTAATTCATCTACTCACAATGTTGGTACATCTTGCGATGAATTGCTTTCCTTGCCTTGTTGCTCTAATGATGAAGCTTATACTTCCTCTAGTACTTGTGTTGAGACTAACCATGTAGAGGAAATCAAAGAGCTCAAGGCCCAAGTTACTTCCTTGAAGAAAGACTTGGAAAAGAGTCATCAAGGGAAATCCACACTCAACAATATCTTGAGTGTGCAAAAATCCCCCAATGACAAAGGTGGACTTGGATTCAACTCCAACAAGAAGAATAAGTCCAAGATCAACAAGAAGAAGGGCCAAAAACAAGTCAAGGATTCGGCCAAGATTATTTGCTTCAAGTGCAAAATTGAAGGGCATCATGTTAGATCTTGCCCATTGAAGAAGAAGGCTATTAGTGACAAGCAACAAGGGAAGCGGCTACAATTGCATTCTCATGCTCAACCTCAAGTTGAAGAAAGGCCTCTTCCCAAGAAGACTCAAGCTAATGCTTCTCAAGTTGAGAAATCAAATGAGAAGAAAGTGAAGAGTAGACGTTGCTACTTATGTCGTGAGAAAGGTCACGTCGCTTCTTCATGCACTAGTGGTAACTTATCCAACCCAATTATTATTGATGATATCTATTCTCTTGGGACGGATAAGGTTGGCAATGTGTTTGCCAAGTTTGTTGGTACTCAAAGTGGTGTCAAGAAAAGAACCATTTGGGTAGCCAAACCTATTGTGACTAACCTCTTAGGACCCAACTTGGTTGGGGACCAACAAGCTCAAACTTGATCAATAGGTGTTGTTGGAGGGCATTGGAGACTTGGCTAAATTATGAAGAATTAAGGGGACTTCATCATTCTCTTTGTCTCAAGCCAAGTCAATTGGATTATCAAGTTTCTATCTTATATCCAATGTGCCTCCTTGCGGTAACTTGTACTTAAAATTGTTTACCTTGAAAGTTACTTGCCCCCTTGCATGTTTTGGTTTTGTTCCTTGCATGTGTTTGTATATGTTGTGATTCCAACGTGCTTACCTTGAGCAATCAAGTATGTGTGTGTTGGTTTGCACATCATGTACGTGTGTGTCGTGCGTTGAGCCTTTATGCTTCTTGTTTGTATCCTAGTTGGCTCGTGTGAGAGATTAATGGAACATCCCATTTTGGGGGAGTGATGTGCTTTGTGCACTTCACAATCCTATAAATGTGTGTACATGAGGAATACCATCTAGTATTGATATTACAATATTATCTAGTCGCTAGGTGGTATATCTCTCATGAGAAATTCAATTCTAAATAGTCCATTAATTATCTCTTGTTTGTTCCTCTTATTGCCTCTTGTTAAGTTCTTATTGGTATCACATTATGGGGGAGTAATATGCTAAGTGCATATTACAAGCCTAGAAAATGTGTACATTTGAGATATTGTCACCTAGAATTGATATTGTAGATTATCTTGTTCCTAGGTGGCATGTTAGCTCTACAAGTTGCAATTTGCTTGTGGTTGGTGTGAAGATGATGTCGGATATCCTTGTTATCTACCACCGGGAATTATTTCCAAATACTTCTTGTCTTTGACAATTGGTAGTCTTATGTGTGGTAGAATTTGTTGATCATCTTTACATTGGCTTTTGTTTTACTTGCTTTTTCTCTTGCCAAGGTTTGTGTCAACTCCCGTTGTCTTCCATACCACTTGTGGATCTTGTTTATTTCTTGTTCTTGTCTAGTGTTTTCTAGATATAGTGAAAGCGGTGATCCCACCTTGTGCTTCTTGTATTCAAATACAAATCCTATATAATGCACAACTCGTGGGGGAGCTATTCTATTTTCTTTAGAACACTCTTTTTGTGATCCTTATCAAGTGTGTTGGTGGAAGGCAAGCCTTTTTCTTTTGGTACTTTGTGCCATCATGAAACTTTGTCGAGAGCTTGGTTTGTTTGGAACCATCCTCTCTTTGGGAGTTTGACATCTTTAGTTTAGTGTGTATCAATGGATATCTCATTCCTTGATGTATCTCTAATGATATCTTCCAAGTGATGATTTCTCCATTTGGTATCCTTTTCTCTTGGCATTTCTTTGTTTGGTTTCGGTTCTTGAAAGTTTTGAGCATGCATGTTTACTTCATGTATTTCATTTGGCATGTTTTCTTTCTTTGACTCAATATATAGATGAAACTCCACCTAGTCTCAATTTGGATGAGATGTGCATGAAATTCATTTTCATATCTATATGCACATATTTATGTGGAGTTTGTCCTATGTATTGGTGTGTCTAACTATTTGGTCCCAATAAGTTTGGGTACCGTTTAGTTTGTGTTGTTCTTCTAGGAACATTTGGAGATGCATTGGATGCTCGGCTCACTCACAAGGAAGGCGTTGTCACCATGTGCATATTGGAGTCAAGCTAGGATGATCAATGAACTACTATCTACCTTCAATTGGTATCTACTACATCCTTCCAATGATATCTCGGTAACAAGTATCTATTCATGCCTTCCCTTCTTGCATTCAACCTTGTGTAGGTTGTATCTTGGCATGATATTCATCTCATATCTTGTGATACTTGTTTTCTTTCTCAAAGCATCACAACGATGTTCTCTTGTTGCTAGTTGTGATGCCTTTGATGGTTGTGCGGTAGGACTTCATTTATATACAATAAGACCATATCTAGCCAAGTGCTATGCTTTCAAGCAAATATCTTATTGGTATATTTATGACTTCCTTGTGGATATCTTCTTCCTTCATTCTGTAACTATTTCGGGTGTACATCCTTCTTTGTAGATATATATATCATCATGATTTCGTCTACCTAGAACCCTATACACTTGAGAGAACTTACATCTCTAGTTGATATCCTTTCTTTCACGTCCACCTTGTCTTTCTTATGTTATTTCTTTGGTGGCTCCGTGAAAGCTTTTGCCTTGGGTGCGTGTCCTCTATTGTAGCATCTTGATGCACTCTTGTGTGGTGAAGATTATTTTCCCTATACTTGTCTTTACGAGGCTTTTGCCATCTTATTGGTATCCCTCGTCTTGATGAGGCTTTCATCTTCTATCTTCACCACGGGTTGTCACAAGCATAGGTTCTTTATATGCTTATTAGTAAGCTTGTGAACCCATTTGCTAGTTGTGTGTGGGAATGATAGGCCTTGCATCGTGTGCCTCATTCTTTCAAGACTATGTTGATGCTTAATGCTCATTCTATTTTTAGTCTTCTCAAGTGCTTCGCCATGACTCACACACATCATTTTGGTTGAGCCCTTTCTTAAGTTGTCTCTTTTACATGTTGCTCAACCATGTGCTTGTTGCAAGCGCTAGGCTTTGTTTCCTATATGCTCACTTGCACTGGATGTGAGTTTCTATTGATTTTGGGGGAGCTATGATCCTATTTTGTGCACTTTGTATTCAAATACAAAATTTCTTTTGTGTGCACAAATCATGGGGAGCTTCTCTAGCTTCTTTAGAACACTCCTTTGCTCATCATAATATCCTTCATTCATGTGGCTCATAGGATCCTTTGTCTAGTTGGTTCAATTGATATCATTTGATTGCTTGCTTCATTTGGTATTTTTTGTTTGCTCGATTACTTGGTTCTCTCTTTGTTATGTCCTTGTGGCATATCATTCTTTTGCAATTTTTGGGCCTCAATATAGTTTGTCTTCCTCCAAGTATCGGCAATTGGATATGTGTATTGCATTCCACTCTCTTGTTGAGAAATACACAATTTATGGAGGAACACCTTTTATTTTGGCCTTCTAAGCTTTTCACCCATTTTGGCAATCGATGCCAATGGGGGAGAAGTTTCAGAGAGTTTTGTGGAGAAGTTTACAGAGTTATCTCCTCGTGCTTTGGTTTTGTTCCTTAGTATTTGCATCTCATTCGCATGCACTATTAGTTGTTGCATTTCTTGGTGATGCATAATTCCTTATATTAACTCTCTTGAAAGTGATTGTCACCAATTACCAAAATGGGGGAGATTGAAAGAACATGCGGTGCCCCCAGGTTTGGTTTTGGTAATTGATGACAATATCTATGGACTAATGGTTTCCTTGAGTTGTATTTGAAGGGTTTGTCCATAGGCTTTTCTTGGAGTCCATGTGTTGGTTTCAAGGAGAGTTTGTGATGACCATCGTCCTTTTAAGGAATTATCCAAAGATCGGTCATGTGAGTGTTGAGCTTATTGCAAGCATGTCTTGAAGAATAAGATTGTGTGATCATTCATGTCCACCTTCAAGACATCATCCAAATGAAGAGAGTTGAAAAGAGTCAACACACAAAGCGCACAAGATGTACCGAGGGATCAAGTCCCATGGTATGGTAAGCATTGTCCATTACACTTTGTGTGCTAACCCATGGTCTTCGTGAGAGTTCTTTATGGGGTTAGGTTGCGGTGTGCAAGTTCAAGTGATGTATCATGAAGAGATCAAGTGCTTGAAGCTTGCCGTCCATTGTGGTGACAATGGACTTGTGAAGATGAGCGGAAGAGTGGCTCACCCATAGTGGAGTATGGGGGAGCAATCAACTAGTCTTCATCGAGGCAACGCAATCAAGAAAGGTGGTCCATCTTGAGGAGGAGTAGATCATCATCATCTAGCTCAAGTGGACTTTGTGCAAGGCAAAGGTTTGCCCTTGATAGGTTTTCTATTTTACCGGTCTCATGGTAGTTGTGGGAGACCGGGTTATAGGATCAATTGCCGTACTATCAAGGGGGGCTCTCGATGAGTTGCTTGATCGTATCGTTCGTAGAGAGCTCAAACCATTGCATCCTTGCATCATCCTTATTGGTTCTTGTTTGGTTCTTCTCCTTGTGAGTTTTGGAGCTTTTGGTCATTTTTATGACAAGCTCGAGTTCATCGAAAACGGAGTTCACATGCGTCTTCTATGATGTTTTCGATGTTGGAGGGTAT
The DNA here is from genome assembly GCF_018294505.1 of Triticum aestivum. Classification (NCBI taxonomy): domain Eukaryota; kingdom Viridiplantae; phylum Streptophyta; class Magnoliopsida; order Poales; family Poaceae; genus Triticum; species Triticum aestivum. Next base: position 578,099,820 of record NC_057812.1, read on the forward strand.
GCCGGTTCTTCTCTGTTGGAGGTTTCTCTCCTCTCTTGTTAGGCATACCTCCTCTGCCTCTTCTTACTAACCAGTCTCTGTTTTGATGCTACTCGTTGTCTTGTATCCAACAAGCTTGAGTTTTCTCAATTCGGAGCTCATTTGCGGAAGTTATGGCAGTTCTGGTTTTATTGTTACCCCCGTTGTCTTCTCTGCAAAATGAAGGACTCCTAGTGTTGCTGATCTAGGGCATGCGGTAGTACTGCTCTTTGGAGCGGTAGTACCGCAGGCCCTTGCGGTAGGCCTCAGGCCAGGCGCAGCTGCTCGAGCGGTAGTAGGGGCGGATGTAATTTTTTACATCCGCGCCCTACGCGGTAGTACCGCGCCGTGGGCGCGGTAGTACCGTGGGCTCTGGCCAGGCTCAGCAGCATGAGCGGACGTAGGGGCGGATGTAATTTTTTACATCCGCGCCCTACGCGGTAGTACCGCTCTTCGTGTGCGGTAGTACCGTGCCGGAGTTTTTGCGCAGGTCCTCCCTCAGCGGAAGTAGGCACGGATGTAATTTATTTCATCCGCGCCCTTCCCAGGCTGAGACTTTCCTGCCTTGCGGTAGTACCGCAAGGGGGAGCGGTAGTACTGCCCCCTAGTCAGGCAAGTTCCGGCCTGTGCTGCTGTCACGGTAGTACCGTGGTCCTCCACGGTAGTACCGCGCAGCCTCGCGGTAGTACCGCGCCCCTAGTGCGGTAGTACCGCGTTGTGCGGGCTGAGTGAGGGGATAACGGTTGGATTTTCTCCCCACCTATAAAAGGGGGTCTTCTTCCCCATTGAGTCTAATCCTTCGAGCTCGTATTCTTCCCCCATTGTTGACCTTCTTCGAGCTTGCTAACTCTCAATCCCTCCATGGATTCTTGCTAGTTTTTGAGGGAAAAGAGAGAGGAGATCTAGATCCACATTTCCACCAATCACTTCCTCCTCTATGTGAGGGGAACCCCTTGGATCTTGATCTTGGAGTTCTTGGTGTTCTCCTTCTTGTTCTTCCTCTCATTTTCCTCCCTAGCATTAGTTGCTTCGGTAGGGATTTGAGAGAGAAGGACTTGGGCACTCCGTGTGCCCTTGCCATTGCATTTGGTGCATCGGTTTGAGTTCTCCACGTGATACGTGGAAGTTACAAGTTGAGAAGCTTATTACTCTTGGGTGCTTGGTGCCCTTGAGCTTGTTTATCTTGGGTGCTTGGGCCCCCTAGTCGGTTGGTGGTGTTCGGAGCTCAATCATTGTGGTGTAAAGCTCCGGGCAAGCGTCGGGGTCTCCAATTAGGTTGTGGAGATCGCCCCGAGCAATTTGACGGGTACCGGTGACCGCCTCCAAGGGTTGCCAAAGTGTACGGGTTCGGTGACCGCCCCCAAGGGTCGCCATTTGTACGGGTTCGGTGACCGCCCTCAAGGGTCCCTTAGTGGAATCACGACATCTTGCATTGTGCGAGGGCGTGAGGAGATTACGGTGGCCCTAGTGGCTTCTTGGGGAGCATTGTGCCTCCACACCGCTCCAAACGGAGATTAGCATCCGCAAGGGTGTGAACTTCGGGATACATCATCGTCTCCTCGTGCCTCGGTTATCTCTTACCCGAGCCCTTTACTTATGCACTTTACTTTGTGATAGCCATATTGTTATTTGTCATATATCTTGCTATCACTTTGTTGCTTACCTTGCTTAGCATAAGTTGTTGGTGCACATAGGTGAGCCTAGTTGTTGTAGGTTTTGTGCTTGACAAATTAACCGCTAGGTTTATTCCGCATTTGTTCGAGCCTCTATCGTAATTATTTTAAAACGCCTATTCACCCCCCCCTCTAGGCGACATCCACGATCTTTCACTAAGGCCTGCTCATCGTCTACCGGCTCGTCCTGCTCTATGGCTGGGTTTTTGTCGAGGCGGGGCTTGGGTCGGCGTTTACGCCGACGCTTTGATTGCTTTTCGGGGGTCGATCTCCCGTCCCATCCCCTTTTTCCTCGTTGTCGCTTCCTTTAGGGGTATCCACCATGTATACATCGTGAGATGAGGTGGCTGTCCAATGCCCTATGGACGTTGGTTCGTTGGTATCTCCTGCATCGCCATCCATGCTGTCGATGTCTCCGGAGTCGAAGTTGAGCACGTCGTTTAAATTGTCAAAAGTGGCTACCAAGTGGGTGGTGGGTGGGCTTTGAATTTCTTCATCGTCCGTATCCCATCCTCGCTGACCGTAGTTCGGCCAGGGCTCTCCTAATAAGGAGAGAGTCTTGAGAGAGTTCAGGATATCGCCACAAGGCGAGTGCTGAAAGATGTCTGCGGCGGTGAACTCCATTATCGGCGCCCAATCGGATTCGATTGGCAGGGGCGCGGGGGGTTCGGAGTCCGGGGAGGAGTCCGGATCCTCGGAGTCACGGGTCGTGCAGAGTGCGGGGCTAGCGTTCGGCTCGATCGCTTTCGGGATCACAGCCCTCGAGGTGACGTCCAACCGCTCATCCTCGATTGGCGTAGTAGGCTCCGAGTTAGGGGTTGGAACCGATGCGTGTGCGGCCTCCAGGACACTGTCCGGAGGTAGAGCTAGATCATGCCCCTTGAGATAGTGCGGCGCGCTTGGCCGTGGCTCGAACCCGTCGAAGATCAAGTCTCCGTGGATGTCAGCCATGTAGTTTAAGCTTCCAAATCTGACTTGATGGCCAGGGGCGTAGCTTTCGATCTGCTCCAGATGGCCGAGCGAATCGGCCCGCAGAGCGAAGCCGCCGAAGACGAAGATCTATCCGGGGAGAAAAGTCTCACCTTGGACCGTATCGTTGTTGATGATCAAAGGAGCCATCGGGCCTAAAGGCGACGACACAGAGGAACTCTCAATGAAAGCACCAATGTCGGTGTCAAAACCGGCGGATCTCGGGTAGGGGGTCCCGAACTGTGCGTCTAGGCCGGATGGTAACAGGAGACAAGGGACATGATGTTTTTTACCCAGGTTCGGGCCCTGTCGATGGAGGTAATACCCTACTCCTGCTTGATTAATATTGATGATATGGGTAGTACAAGAGTAGATCTACCACGAGATCAAGGAGGCTAAACCCTAGAAGCTAGCCTATGGTCTGATTGTTGTGTATGGAGTTGGTTGCCTACGGACTACAACCATCCGGTTTATATAGACACCGGATAGGGTTAGGGTTACATAAAGTCGGTTACAATGGTAGGAGATCTTGAATATCCGCATCGCTAAGCTTGCCTTCCACGCCAAGGAAAGTCCCATCCAGACACGGGACAAAGTCTTCAATCTTGTATCTTCATAGTCCAGGAGTCCGGCTGAAGGTATAGTCCGGCTATCCGAACACCCCCTAATCCAGGACTCCCTCAAACCTGTCTGGGAATTCATGCTCCACTACTTTGTCTGTGAAGCAAAGAGGGTGTGCAGTGCCTCTATGTTGGGCCACACTGCGACGTACCTCTGATGGAGTCCATTTGCGGTTTTTGGCCCGGGCATGGCTAGGTTTGTCACGTCCAAATAGGTGGCCGTCGTCGCGTGTCGAGGCATGTCCTTGCGATCCGTAGATCGATCTTGCGTGTGCTTCTCTACTACCCAAGTCCTGTTGAAGGTCGTATGTACAACCCTGAGCTGTTTTGTTCTTGCCTTTACGACGAGGTGGGGCGGTCTGGTGTTCGGCTTGAGTTGCCGCTTTACCTGGACCAAGTTGTGGTCGACCTACTGCATTGTGCGATGATGGTACAGGCTCCGGCGCCTTGTAGTCGCACTGAGGTAGCAATCTACACTTCAGGTAGCTTTTGGCTGGGCCACTAAGGCCGTATTCTTCGGCGGCTAGGAGTTCAGTCCATCTATCATTGAGTAGGTCTTGGTCAGCTTGAAGCTGCTGCTGCTTCTTTTTCAGACTCCTTGCAGTGGCTATTAGTTGGTGCTTGAAGCGCTCCTGCTCAAGAGGTTCCTCAGGCACGATGAAATCCTCGGTGCCGAGGCTCACTAATACGTCTCCAACGTATCTATAATTTTAGATTGCTCCATGCTATATTATCTACTGTTTTGGACATTATTGGGCTTTATTATCCACTTTTATATTATTTTTGGGACTAACCTATTAACGGGAGGCCCAGCCCAGAATTGTTGTTTTTTCCTGTTTTAGGGTTTCGAAGAAAAGGAATATCAAACGGAGTCCAAACAGAATGAAACCTTCGGGAACGTGATTTTCTCATCGAATACAACTCAGGAGACTTGGACCCTACGTCAAGACACATAACAGGAGGCCACGAGGTAGGGGGCGCGCCTACCCCCCCAGGCGCGCCCTCCACCCTCGTGGGCCCCCTGTTGCTCCACCGACGTACTTCTTCCTCCTATATATACCCACATACCCCCAAACGATCAGATACGGAGCCAAAACCCTAATTTCACCATCGTAACTTTCTATATCCATGAGATCCCATCTTGGGGCCTGTTCCGGAGCTCCGTCGGAGGGGGCATCGATCACGGAGGGCTTCTTCATCAACACCATAGCCCCTCCGATGAAGTGTGAGTAGTTTACCTCAGACCTACGGGTCCATAGTTAGTAGCTAGATGGCCTCTTCTCTCTTTTTGGATCTCAATACAATGTTCTCCCCCTCTCTTGTGGAGATCTATTCGATGTAATCTTCTTTTTGCGGTGTGTTTTTTGAGATCGATGAATTGTGGGTTTATGATCAAGTCTATCTATGAATAATATTTGAATCTTCTCTGAATTATTTTATGTATGATTGGTTATCTTTGCAAGTCTCTTCGAATTATCAATTTGGTTTGGCCTACTAGATTGATCTTTCTTGCAATGGGAGAAGTGCTTAGCTTTGTGTTCAATCTTGCGGTGTCCTTTCCTGGTGACAGTAAGGGCAGCAAGGCACGTATTGTATTGTTGCCATCGAGGATAACAAGATGGGGTTTTCTTCATATTGCATGAGTCTATCCCTCTACATCATGTCATCTTGCTTAAGGCATTACTCTGTTTTTAACTTAATACTCTAGATGCATGCTGGATAGCACCCGATGAGTGGAGTAATAGTAGTAGATGCAGGCAAGAGTCGGTCTACTTGTCTCGGACGTGATGCCTATATACATGATCATACCTAGATATTCTCATAACTATGCTCAATTATGTCAATTGCTCAACAGTAATTTGTTCACCCACCATAGAATACTTATGCTCTCGAGAGAAGCCACTAGTGAAACCTATGGCCCCCAGGTCTATCTTTATCATATTGATCTCCTACTACTTAGTTATTTACTTTGCTATTTACTTTGCCTTTATTTTACTTTGCATCTTTATCATAAAAAAACCAAAAATATTATCTTATCATATCTATCAGATCTCACTCTCGTAAGTGGCCCTATAGGGATTGACAACCCCTATTTGCGTTGGTTGCAAGGATTTATTTGTTTTGTGCAGGTGCGAGGGACTCGCGCGTAGCCTCCTACTGGATTGATACCTTGGTTCTCAAAAACTGAGGGAAATACTTACGCTACTTTGATGCATCATCCCTTCCTCTTCGGGGAAAACCAACACAATGCTAAAAGAGGTAGCAAGAAGGATTTCTGGCGTTGTTGCCGGGGAGGTCTACGCAAAAGTCAACATACCAAGTACCCGTCACATACCCTTATCTCCCGCATTACATTATTTGCCATTTGCCTCTCGTTTTCCTCTCCCCCACTTCACCCTTGCCGTTTTATTTGCCCTCTCTCTCTCTCTCTATCCTACCTCTCTATCTCTATTTGCCTCCTTTTGTCCGCTTGCTTTTTGTTTGCTTGTGTGTTAGTTTGCTTGCTTGTCATTACGGCTAGTTCTTTACCTTCTGCCTCTATGTCTGAAATTGGGGATACTATTGTCGATAATAATTTTGATTCTCCTACTAAAGAACCCACTATCTCACATATAAAAAGATTTCGTGTTGGTAGTGGTAATATTATTGGAAAAGGAGTTATTCAAGATTTCTTTACTTGTGCCGGTGCTTTACCCTCTATGGGTAGTTCTATCCTTCATAGAACTAGTAGTCTTGCGGACGCTATTGCCATGCTTGTAGTTGAACTTGAAATACAATTCATGCACGTGCATCCTTCCATACAAAGGATTTTCCTAGAATTTTCTAATATTGAGCATTCCTCTGTTAAGCGTGCCGCTACTATCTTTTTGGCTCATGAGTTTAGATTCATAATAAAAGAGGCCAAAGAAATCTTTGCGCATTATAGGGTGGATGCTTTCCGTCCTCCCATAGAGGCTATCCTCTTTGATCAAGAAGAAATAATGCGTTTCCAATCTCTAGACTATGTTGCTTTTAATGAAAATCTTAGAAAAAGGGTTCCTACCAATGTTTTAGTTGCCAGAATCTCTGAACTTAATGATGATTTGGCTATTCGGAATAATGAATTAGGATATTCTCTTGAATATAGGCTCACAAAGTTCTGTCAAAAGAATGCTTATAATGATGAATTGGTTGTGCAATATGAAGGACCAAAGGAGGAATCTATACCTCCCAAGGTTGATCTTGGGGACTTTTGTCCCATTAAATTTAGCCCTTTTGATTACTATTGCTTGCATCAAAGAAAACTTGCTGCCGAACATATAGAATATGAAATGAGTTTGAATAATCTATCTTACTATTATGGCAATACCTAGATCTATTCTTGCTTGTTATGCCTAGCTAGGGGCGTTAAACGATAGCGCTTGTTGGGAGGCAACCCAATTTTATTTTTATTCCTTGCTTTTTTGCTCCTGTTTAGTAATAAATAAATTATCTAGCCTCTGGTTTGGTTGTGTTTTTTGTGTTTGTGCCAAGTAGAACCGTTGGGAAGACTTGGGGAAAGTCTTGTTGAACTTGCTGTAAAAAACAAAAACTTTAGCGCTCACGAGAACTGCTGTCATTTTTATTTAGAAAGTGATATTTAGTTAATTATTTTTTAATATGATTAATAGATAACTTCCTCACGTCAAGCAATTTATTTTAGAATTTTTGGGGTTCCAGATCTTGCGCTAGCTACAGATTACTACAGACTGTTCTGTTTTTGACAGATTCTGTTTTTCGTGTGTTGTTTGCTTATTTTGATGAATCTATGGCTAGTAAAATAGTTTATAAACCATAGAGAAGTTGGAATACAGTAGGTATAACACCCATATAAATAAAGAATGAGTTCATTACAGTACCTTGAAGTGGTCTTTTGTTTTCTTTCGCTAATGGAGCTCACGAGATTTTCTACTTTAAGTTTTGTGTTGTGAAGTTTTCAAGTTTTGGGTAAAGATTTGATGGATTATGGAACAAGGAGTGGAAAGAGCCTAAGCTTGGGGATTCCCATGGCACCCCAAGATAATCTAAGGACACCTAAAAGCCAAAGCTTGGGGTTGCCCCGGAAGGCATCCCCTCTTTCGTCTACTTCTATCGGTAACTTTACTTGGAGCTATATTTTTATTTACCACATGATATGTGTTTTGCTTGGAGCGTCTTGTATGATTTGAGTCTTTGATTGTTAGTTTACCACAATCATCCTTTCTGTACACACCTTTTGAGAGAGCCATACATGATTTGGAATTTGTTAGAATACTCTATTTGCTTCGCTTATATCTTTTGAGTTATATAATTTTGCTCTAGTGCTTCACTTATATCTTTTAGAGCACGGTGGTGGATTTGTTTTATATAAACTATTGATCTCTCATGCTTCACTTAGATTATTTTGAGAGTCTTAATAGCATGGTAATTTGCTTAAAATCCTAATATGGTTGGTATGCAAGATTAATAATAAAACTCTCTTATGAGTGTGTTGAATACTATGATAAGTTTGATACTTGATAATTGTTTTGAGATATGGAGATGGTGATATTAAAGTCATGCTAGTTGAGTAGTTGTGAATTTGAGGAATAATTTTGTTGAAGCTTGTGATTCCCGTAGCATGCACGTATGGTGAACCATTATGTGATGAAGTCGGAGCATGATTTATTTTTTAGATTGTCTTCCTTATGAGTGGCGGTCGGGGACGAACGATGGTATTTTACTACCAATCTATCCCCTAGGAGCATGCGCGTAATACTTTGCTTTGATAACTTGTAGATTTTTTCAATAAGTATATGAGTTCTTTATGACTAATGTTGAGTCCATGGATTATACACACTCTCACCCTTCCACCTTTGCTAGCCTCTCTAATACCGCGCACCTTTCGCCGGTATCATACACCTACCATATACCTTCCTCAAAACAGCCACCATACCTACCTATTATGGCATTTCCATAGCCATTCTGAGATATATTGCCATGCAACTTTCCACCGTTCCGTTTATGACACACTCCATCATTGTCATATTGCTTAGCATGATCATGTAGTTGACATAGTATTTGTGGCAAAGCCACCGTTCATAATTCTTTCATACTTGTCACTCATGCATCATTGCATATCCCGGTACACCGCCGGAGGCATTCATATAGAGTCATATTTTGTTCTAAGTATCGAGTTGTAATTGTTGAGTTATAAGAAAAATAAAAGTGTGATGATCATCATTATTAGAGCATTGTCCCAGTGAGGAAAGGATGATGGAGACTATGATTCCCCCACAAGTCGGGATGAGATTCCGGACGAAAAATAAATAAAAGAGGCCAAAGAAGCCCAAATAAAAAAAGAAAAGAAAAGAGGCCATAAAAAAGAGAAAAGGCCCAAATAAAAAAATAAAAAATGAGAGAAAAAGAGAGAAGGGACAATGTTAATATACTTTTACCACACTTGTGCTTCAAAGTAGCACCATGATCTTCATAGTAGAGAGTCTCTCATGTTATCACTTTCATATACTAGTGGGAATCTTTCATTATAGAACTTGGCTTGTATATTCCAATGATGGGCTTCCTCAAATTGCCCTAGGTCTTCATGAGCAAGCAAGTTGGATGCACACCCACTTAGTTTCTTTTTGAGCTTTCGTATACTTATAGCTCTAGTGCATCCGTTGCATGGGAATCCCTACTCACTCACGTTGATATCTATTGATGGGCATCTCCATTGCCCATTGATACGCCTAGTTGATGTGAGAGTATCTTCTCCTTTTTGTCTTCTCCACAACCACCACTCTATTCCACCTATAGTGCTATATCCATGGCTCACGCTCATGTATTGCGTGAATACTGAAAAAGTTTTGAGAATGTCAAAAGTATGAAACAATTGCTTGGCTTGTCATCGGGGTTGTGCATGATTTAAATATTTTGTGTGGTGAAGATAGAGCATAGCCAGAATATATGATTTTGTAGGGATAACTTTCTTTAGCCATGTTATTTTGAGAAGACATAATTGCTTTGTTAGTATGCTTGAAGTATTATCATTTTTATGTCAATATGAACTTTTGTTATGAATATTTCGGATCTGAATATTCATACCACAATTAAGAATAATTACATTGAAATTATGCCAAGTAGCACTCCGCATCAAAAATTCTGTTTTTATCATTTACCTACTCGAGGACGAGCAGGAATTAAGCTTGGGGATGCTTGATACGTCTGCAATGTATCTATAATTTTTGATTGCTCCATGCTATATTATCTACTATTTTGGACATTATTGGGCTTTATTATCCACTTTTATATTATTTTTGGGACTAACCTATTAACCGGAGGCCCAGCCCAGAATTGCTGTTTTTTGCTTGTTTTAGGGTTTCGAAGAAAAGGAATATCAAATGGAGTCCAAACAGAATGAAACCTTCGGGAACGTGGTTTTCTCATCGAATACAACTCAGAAGACTTGGACCCTACGTCAAGACACGTAATAGGAGGCCACGAGGTAGGGAGGCACGCCTACCCCCAGGCGCGCCCTCCACCCTCGTGGGCCCCTTGTTGCTCCATCGACGTACTTCTTCCTCCTATATATACCCACGTACCCCCAAACGATCAGATACGGAGCCAAAACCCTAATTCCACCGCCGTAACTTTCTGTATCCATGAGATCCCATCTTGGGGCCTGTTCTGGAGCTCCACCGGAGGGGGCATCGATCACGGAGGGATTTTTCATCAACACCATAGCTCCTCCAATGAAGTGTGAGTAGTTTACCGCATACCTACGGGTGCATAGTTAGTAGTTAGATGGCTTCTTCTCTCTTTTTGGATCTCAATACAATGTTCTCCCCCTCTCTTGTGGCGATCTATTCGATGTAATCTTCTTTTTGCAGTGTGTTTGTTGAGACCAATGAATTGTGGGTTTATGATCAAGTCTATCTATGAATAATATTTGAATCTTCTCTGAATTCTTTTATGTATGATTGGTTATCTTTGCAAGTCTCTTCGAATTATTAGTTTTGTTTGGCCTACTAGATTGATCTTTCTTGCAATGGGAGAAGTGCTTAGCTTTGGGTCAATCTTGTGGTGTCCTTTCCCGGTGATAGTAAGGGCAGCAAGGCACGTATTGTATTGTTTCCATCGAGGATAACAAGATGGGGTTTTCTTCATATTGCATGAGTCTATCCCTCTACATCATGTCATCTTGCTTAAGGCGTTACTCTGTTTTTAACTTCATACTCTAGATGCATGCTGGATAGCGGTCGATGAGTGGAGTAATAGTAGTAGATGCAGGCAGGAGTCGGTCTACTTGTCTTGGACGTGATGCCTATATACATGATCATACCAAGATATTCTCATAACTATGCTCAATTCTATCAATTGCTCAACAGTAATTTGTTCACCCACAGTAGAATACTTATTCTCTCGAGAGAAGCCACTAGTGAAACCTATGGCCCCCGGGTCTATCTTTATCATATTTATCTCCTACTACTTAGTTATTTACTTTGCCTTTATTTTACTTTGCATCTTTATCATAAAAATACCAAAAATATTATCTTATCATATCTATCAGATCTTACTCTCGTAAGTGGCCCTATAGGGATTGACAACCCCTATTTTCGTTGGTTGCGAGGATTTATTTGTTTTGTGCAGGTGCGAGGGACTCCCGTGTAGCCTCCTACTGGTGTGATACCTTGGTTCTAAAAAACTGAGGGAAATACTTACGCTACTTTGCTGCATCATCCCTTCCTCTTCGGGGAAAACCAACGCAGTGCTAAAAGAGGTATCACTCACCTCATCCTCAGAGAGCGGAAGGTAATTATCGTCCTCCAAATCTTCGTGCGTGGCCTGTTTACCAGGGTTGACTTGCCCATCTTCCCGTTCATCTTGTTCATTAGCTGTGTCAACGGGGTCTTCGTTGTCTTTGGCACCTTCTGGAGTGTTATCTTCTCCTGTGCCGGTGTTGCTATCTTTACTGCGGCATGACTCAGAGCGGCGCCACTAACGTCGGTGCTTGGACTGTAATTCGGAAGGTTTATCCTCAGCTGGATCTTCCTTGTCATCGCCGCTGTTCTCCTTTGGTGCATCCACCATGTATACATCATACGAGGAAGTGGCCGTCCAGCGTCCGGTGAACGACGGGTTCTGGGCCTCTTCTTCTCTGGCATCATCGTCCATACCGTCGATGTCCTCGGAGTCGTAATCAAGTGCGCCGGTCAAGTCCTCGACCGTGGCTATGAAGTGGGTGGAGGGTGGGAAGCGAAATTCTCCACCGTCAACCCCTAGTTCGAGCCGGATATAGTTCGTGTAACGCCCTCAATGCGGCTATATCTCCCACGTGTCGAAGCACGACTTAGAGGCATAACCGCATTGAAAGCAATGTCGCAAGTGAGGTAATCTTCACACAACCCATGTAATACACAAGGGAAAGAGATACATAGTTGGCTTACAATCGCCACTTCACACAATTACATGAATAAAGCATTACATCAACCAGATACAATCAAGGTCCGACTACGGAACCAAAATAAAAGAAGACTACCCCAAATGCTACACAGATCCCCGATCGTCCCAACTGGGCTCCACTACTGATCAACTAGAACGAAACAACACAAAGGACAAGATCTTCATCGAGCTCCTCCTTGAGCTTGGTTGCGTCATCTGCATGGTTCAAAGGCACCTGCAAGCTGGTTTTGGAAGTATCTGTGAGTCACGGGGACTCAGCAATCTCACACCCTCGCGATCATGACTATTTAAGCTTATAGGTAAGGCAAAGGTATTAGGTGGAGTTGCAACAAGCGACTAGCATATATGGTGGCTAACATACGCAAATGAGAGCGAGAAGAGAAGGCAAAAGCACGGTCGAACAACTATGATCAAGAAGTGATCCTAGAACAACCTACGTCAAACATAACTCCAACACCGTGTTCACTTCCCGACTCCGCCGAGAAGAGACCATCACGGTTACACACGCGGTTGATGTATTTTAATTAAGGTCAACTTCAGGTTTTCTACAACCGTACATTAACAAATTCCCATCTGCCCATAACCGCGGGCACGGCTTTCGAAAGTTCAAAACCCTGCAGGGGTGTCCCAACTTAGCCCATCACAAGCTCTCACGGTCAACGAAGGATATTCCTTCTAGCGGGAAGACCCGATCAGACTCGGAATCACGGTTACAAGACATTTCGACAATGGTAAAACAAGACCAGCAACACCGCCCGAATGTGCCGACAAATCCCGATAGGAGCTGCACATATCTCATTCTCAGGGCACACTCAGATGAGCGCTCCATACAACTAAAACCAAACCTCAAGTTTCCCCGAGGGGGGCTGCACAGGACTCTAGTTTGGACCAACACTCAGAGGAGCACTGGCCCGGGGGGGGGGGTAAAATAATGATGACCCTCGGGAGCGCGACTCCCAAGGGAAAAGAAAAGGCTAGGTGGCGAATGGTAAAACCAATGTTGGGCATTGCAGGAGGAGTTTTATTCAAGGCGAACTGTCAAGGGGTTCCCATTATAACCCAACCGCGTAAGGAACGCAAAATCCAGGAACATAACACCGATATGACAGAAACTAGGGCGGCAAGAGTGGAACAAAACACCAGGCATAAGGCCGAGCCTTCCACCCTTTACCAAGTATATAGATGCATTAATTAAATAAGAGATATTGTGATATCCCAACAAGTAAACATGTTCCAACAAGGAACAACATCTCCATGTTCCAACAAGGAACAAACTTCAATCTTCACCTGCAACTAACAACGCTATAAGAGGGGCTGAGCAAAGTGGTAACATAGCCAAACAACGGTTTGCTAGGATAAGTGGGTTAGAGGCTTGGTTCAACAATATGGGAGGCATGATAAGCAAGTGGTAGGTATCGCGACATAGGCATAGCAAAAGAGAGAGCAACTAGCAAGCAAAGATAGAAGTGATTTCGAGGGTATGATCATCTTGCCTGAAATCCCGCAAGGAAGAAGAACGAGTCCATGAAGAAGACAAACGGACGTAGACGAACAGGTCCTCACAAACGCAACATAACAGGAATCAACCCGAAGAAGCAAACACCGGAAAGAAGCACACAACATAGTAAACAACCAACACATGAACATGGTATGATATGTGGGATGCGGAATGTGATGCATATGCAAGATTTGACAAGGAATGATTGAACCTGGCCTTAACTTGGAAATCCAAGAGTTCCACTGGAAAGGTGAGGTGATTTCGGTTGAAATCGATATAAAGATCACCGGAGGATGCACGGTTTGGAAATGGCAAGCAAAACAAATATGGCACCGGTCTGCGATAAACATCAAGTGACCAACTAAATGCATCAAGATAAATATGCTACAACACTCAAACATGACAACAAAATACATGGCAGGGATCCAATCATGATGCTTGACAAAAGATGAACACTGAGCTACAACTAATTCATCCATTAACAGGTTCAAACAAGCATGGCAAAAGAGCAAATGATAATAGGTTTCAGACTTGGTGAAATAACATGTTAGGAATTTATCATCAGGAAGCATACTTTATAGCATGAAAACTACATGCTACAAGAAATTAACATGACAAGGCAAGGCATGGCATGAAGCTACTCAAAGCACTTAACAAAAGTCCCTTAGTGACCTTGAGCCAAAAGGGATCAGAAAATACAATTGCAAGCATGTGAACATGGAAAAAACATAAACAGATCTCAGACTTGGAGAAAAACTGGAGCAAGCAAATCAGTTAACGAGTAGGCATGTTTACGAGCTCGATGCACTCACTACAGAGCATGGCATGACAAACTAAGCATACACCCATCAAGAATACATGGCATAGAAGCTAGACATGGCAAGAACAACATCATAGCATGCACGGATCAATAGCAACATCCTCGGCAAAATCGCTAAACAAGTCAACAATCTGCCAGGATTCACGATATAGCAAAAGTAGAGCTCGACTGACTCAAGCTAGGGTGCTCCATAAATGCAAATAAAGAAATGGATGGATGGAGCACCACAATGTTAACAAAACATCCTTACTGATGATCCTCAAAAGAGGCACGGATCACTAGGAAACAACATGAACATATAGCATACCGTCAAAAACAGAACAAGGACTTAGTGAAATTCTAAGTCCATGAAATCAGCATTACCGATTATGCTACTTTGCAAGCTTGTGCTAGTCACCACGCATATCACAAAAATACATGGAAAGCACCTCTGTAAAGATGGTATTGCATATAACAAAACACATGTAGAGCTTAGGATCATAGCATGCACACATTAATCATGGCAAAAATGACAAAATGCCATTTGCTGAAACAGATCTGACAAATTACTCACATAGCCCTCTTCCAACAACATTTCGGGCATCAAGATGAGCTCAAAAGAAAATGATGCAATGAGATGAAATGATGTACTCGTCGAGGCAAACATTTTGATATGCTACACGCACGAATCGGAGCTATGGATGCAGAGTTACGATGCGATGAAATATGCAAAAAGATTAGGGTTCGCAGGGAAACAGTCAACCCGAGGAATGGATCTGGATCTGCATCTCGCGGTTACTGTAAATGAGCGCGGCCCGAGGTTCGTCGGCGCCGGAGTTCGTGGTCGCGGACTTGGCGCTCGTCGGAGGGGGAAGGGGTCGCCGGAGTCGTCGAGGTCCGGCCCGGAGAGCTCGAGGACGGCATGGAGGTAGCGCCGGCGCGGCGATGGCGGCTCGGTCGCCGGACTGGGAGCGGCACCGGTGGAGCTGCGGGTCGCCGGAGCGATGATGGCCTCGCCGATGGCGCGCGGCGGCCGGAGCAGGTGGCGGGCGGCGCGCCGGTGAAGGAAATATGCCCTAGAGGCAATAATAAAGTTATTATTTCCTTATAATCATGATAAAAGTTTATTATTCATGCTAGAATTGTATTAACCGGAAACATAATACATGTGTGAATACATAGACAAACAAAGTGTCACTAGTATGCCTCTACTTGACTAGCTCGTTAATCAAAGATGGTTATGTTTCCTGACCATGAACAATGAGTTGTTATTTGATTAACGAGGTCACATCATTAGTTGAATGATCTGATTGACATGACCCATTCCATTAGCTTAGCACCCGATCGTTTAGTATGTTGCTATTGCTTTCTTCATGACTTATACATGTTCCTATAACTATGAGATTATGCAACTCCCGTTTACCGGAGGAACACTTTGGGTGCTACCAAACATCACAACGTAACTGGGTGATTATAAAGGAGCATTACATGTGTCACCAAAGGTAGATGTTGGGTTGGCGTATTTCGAGATTAGGATTTGTCACTCCGATTGTCGGAGAGGTATCTCTGGGCCCTCTCGGTAATGCACATCACATAAGCCTTGCAAGCACTACAACTAATATGTTAGTTGTGAGATGAAGTATTACGGAACGAGTAAAGAGACTTGCCGGTAACGAGATTGAACTAGGTATTGGATACCGACGATTGAATCTCGGGCAAGTAACATACCGATGACAAAGGGAACAACGTATGTTGTTATGCGGTTTGACCGATAAAGATCTTCGTAGAATATGTAGGAACCAATATGGGCATCCAGGTCCCGCTATTGGTTATTGACCAGAGATGTGTCTCAGTCATGTCTACATCGTTCTCGAACCGTAGGGTCCGCACGCTTAAGGTTTCGATGACAGTTATATTATGAGTTTATGTATTTTGATGTACCGAAGGTTGTTCGGAGTCCCGGATATGATTACGGACATGACGAGGAGTCTCGAAATGGTCGAGACATAAAGATTGATATATTGGACGGAGCCCTCCTTCTTCCCCACTCGCACTGCCACTAGGCTCGTCTCTGGCTACTCTGCTCAAACCCGTGAGCTCGGCGCGACGCCCACAAGGAAAATGGAGTCGGCTGGCCCTAGCATTAAGAAGATGAGGCTCCTGCCGGCGGCGACGTCGGTTGTAGATCCTGCACCCAACAGCGTGGGGGGAAGCGGCGAGCCCCCCTACCCGGATCCGAGGAACCGGTAGAATCTCCGGTGGACAGTATCAGCGATCTCTCGGACATCATCCTTGAGGAGATCATCTCGCTTCTCCCCACCAAGGATTGCCGCCGCACACAAGTCCTCTCAACTCGGTGGCACCCTCTATGGCGCACTGCGCCCCTCAATCTCGACTGTCGTCAGATATCTGTCCTTCCTGAATTTGATCTCCTCAGAGCCATCGTCTCCTCTCACTAGCAGGGCCCTGTTCAACGCCTCTACATCCCGACATGCTACCTGCTGTCCATACCCGGCATGGTGGACACTTGGCTGACATCCCCTGAATTCGGAAAACTCCAGCAGTTTGAGTTCTACCATTACCACGAAAGTTTCATACCACGAACATGCCAATAATTCGTGCCCACACCACCGTTGTCCATCTCGCGGTTTTCCTCCTCTCTCCACACCGCCAGCTTCACCCGGTGCCATCTACCAGACGATATGGTACAAATGCTTCAACTTCCACTGCTAAAAAAACTTCCGCTTGTGGTGGTTTATCTGTCGGAGGCCTCACTGCACAGCATCATCCACTCTAGTTGCCCTGCCCTGGAGCGCTTGCTGATTGTTTTGGGAATAGAAATCCCTATCAGTTGTCTCAAAATAAAGTTGCCTCACCTTAAAAGCATTGGAATTTGTTTTGAAGGACAGCAGCTCATCAGCGAAGATGCCACTTCACTTCAAAGATTGCTCCTTCATAATTGTTATAGACCTTCGCAAATAACTGTTGTCTCTGCGCCCAAACTAGAGGCATTGGGTGTAATTTGTGATCCGTTTGATGATCACAACAAGTTGGTGTTTGGCTCCACACTTTTTCAGGTACCGTATGTTATCATCTACACATTTGTAATCATAAGCTGCATTTTTCATTTGTGCGCATAAGTTTTATATCATCTTGGTGTACACTTTGGGTACTAATATTATGTTATATGCTCAATGAAGAGTTCATCCATGGATAGCCTATCAATGTTGCTGGATTCTGTCAAGATCTTATATACCAGAATGTTTAGTTTTGATCTGAACATAATTATTGGCTTGCTACGATGCTTTCGGTCTCTGGAGAATTTATATATAAAGGTGATGATTTCATGCACATTGAAATACCGTATATATTGTACTAGAATTAACCGTTCAGCTGTTGCTCTTTCGACATACTCTTTTTTCAGACCTTAACTGTTTTCAAATCTTCATGTCTACTTAGGTACTGCAACCACATGGAGAAAAACATATAACCAATCGGTGGCGTAATAAGCACCAAGATTTTCTCAGTTCTCATGACATTCATTTGAGGACAATAACGATGGAAAGATATGCATCCAACCGGGCAAACAGAAGCTTTGTCACATTCTTCTTGTTCGCGAGGTTACTATTGTCCATGAGGCTTAAGTTTTACAACAAGAGATTTCTCTTATAGACGGACACGTTGAACAGCAAAAAAAGAAGTTTTAGGTGGACAAATGGGCTTCTAAACATGCTCGGCTTCTATTTACAACAAGTTGTAGTCATCCTGAAATAATTTTTTTGCACAGGATGTTGATTTTTGGATCAGACTGATCCATTTGTTTGTGACTACAAAAAAGAGTGGTTGGGTTAGATGTTACTGCCATGTTCAATCTGGGTTTTGCCCTCATACTCCCCTCCACCTGCCACTACACTACCGCATCTTCCACGGCTGCTGTTCGTTCCCGTCCGAGGCCTCGCCGTTGTTCTCCGCCTTGGTTCGCTTGCTGTGCCCGCCGCTGTCTGGCGTTGTCAACATGGTCAACAACCAAGAGGAATTAGGAGATGACTGTATGTGAAGAGGCTGACAGTAGGGACCCACCAGGGTCATTGCATTACACAAGCAGGTAACTCGTTATTACAAGCCAAGAAAACTACTTCCTCCTAATTGTTTGACAACTAGGTCCCACGCCATTGTCAATGTAGTCAATAAACGAGAAAATTACACAACGAGTGGATAACACCAGGGACCCAACACCTCGCCCAGTTGTTTTTTAGTTTCAAAGACGGAGCTCAACTGTGCGATGTGCGGGGGCTGTGGCCCGTCTAGCCCACACTTACGCTTTTATTTAAGCTCATGACGAGCCCAGTTGATATTTTTTTTTCTTTCTGAAAATGGCTAGCCCAGTTCTTTTTTTTGGAGAATACCAAAACTGATGCCTACTTGCTTTTCTCAGCCCTTCTGGGCTGCAAATCTTTCAAGACGAGGAGGGATGTAAGTAGTAAGAAATGGGCTTCCCCAGAAAATGGGCTATAAGTTGTAAGAAATGGGCTGTAAATTTCTAAACCAAAGCCAACCGGCAATTATATTAAAATATCATTTTTCTGGATTTCTCTACTCTCTACTCTTATAAAAACCAAAGCCAACTGGCAATTACATTAAAATATCGCCTTTTCTCCCACAAGATAAACTACTCATACAAATGCATCTTCATGTTCCGTGCAACGCACGGACATCTTGCTAGTTAAGATTTTAAATTTCATTAATTTTTTTGTGGATAATTTTTTTGAATTTTATTTTGATGTAATATTTTAAAAATTATTTTTAAAGTGACTCAAAATTTCGTGATTAAAAGAGTTCAGAACCCACCGAAATATGCAAAATTTCGTTGAACTTTTTTAGTAGTGCCCAGAATATATGGTCTGCAATGCTTATAAAAAGAATATGGGCTTCAAATATCCTTAAGAATTAGAAAATGGGCTGTAAATTATTGAAAACAATGGCGAATGGGTTGTATGCTATTTTCCACATATTTGGAGACTAACTTCTGGGCCTACTAGGTTGCCGATGACGCCGTCCTAATTTTTTTGACGCGTACGCAAGGCTTTGTCAACTTAGTCAACACAGAGTAGTGATTGTTGGATGTCCATCCAACGGCCGCCGTGCTTCTTCAGTCTCTGATCTTCCTGCTCCAGCCACCCAGACCAGCACCGATGAGACTGCCTGCTCCCTCCTCCCGTGGCTGGTTGTGCTGCCGCCAGGCCATCCCTCTACCCACCCGCACATCCTGTTATTTTCCAGCAACGTCAGCCTCACCCCGCAGCTGACCAGTCAGCGATCGTACTCCCCTCAACATGGGCATCCACTGCGGTGGCTTCGCTGGCTCCGGGTCATTCCCTTCCTGGGCCTCGCCCTCGTCCACCGTGTTTGTGCTCTCGATGCGGCGAGGTCAACATGGTCAACATACAACAGCCATTGGAAGAGGCTGATAGTAGGGGCCCACATAGGGAAATGCCTCCTTATTACACGCAAAATAATGATTCCTCCACCTGATAGTTGGGACCCACCGGAAGGGCCTCTGTATTTCGCAAAAAAAATGTTCCCCCCACTGACAGCTCAGACCCGCAAGCTATATCTTCGCACGCAAGGAAGTGCCTCCTTATTACGCACAAATAAAATGAATATTCCCCCTGCTAGTTGGGACCCACCATAGTGTGATGCTGACTTGTGGGCCTATTAAGTTGACAGGGACGGAGGGCTTTTTCAACTTAGTCAATATGAACGATTCTAGCTCCAGTGACCGTATGATGTCCATCCAACGGCCATAGTGCTTCTTTAACCTCTGTTCTTCTTGCTCCAGCTGCCCAGAGCAGTGCCGATCGTGCCGCATGCTCCTGCCTCCCATGGCCGGCTGTGCTGCCGTGGAGGCCTCACTGCCCCCTACTACTCCCACCGTTGGCCAGGCCCTGCGGCGACGGCAGCCTCACACCGCAGCCAAACCAGTGAACCCTTGTACTCCTCTCCGCGTGGACTTCCACTGCCGCGTCTTCCCTGTCTCCGCCTCATCCCCTTCCTAGGCCTCTCCATCGTCCACCGGCATGGTCAAGGAAGGACTTCCATTGGAAGAGTAATGTACATGGAGAGGCTGACAGCTGGGTCCACGGCCGCAGGAAGGAAGTGCCTCCATATTACACGCAAAATAATGATTCCTCCACCTGATAGCAGGGACCCATCGGACATGCCACTATATTTCGCGAAAAAAATGTCCCCCCTTGACTGCTGGGACCCACCAGCTACATCTTCGCACGCAAGGAAGTGCGTCCATATTACAAGAAAAAAATGATTCGCCCCCTGACTGCTGGGACCCACCAGCTACATCTTCGCACGCAAGGAAGTGCCTGACAGTCGGGACCCACCTGGTCGAAGTGTACGTAGTGTTGTCATTCTGGTCGCAAACGTGTACGTACATACTGGTCGATGTAGAGGCGCGCACGTGTGGTAGTAGGGGCGCGCACGTGTGGTAATAGAGGCGCACACGTAGCATGTACACGTACGTACAGCGGTCAGGGTGCAGGAAAGAAAATATGGCCACATACATACATACGGGCGGGGTCTCGAACGCCTACTCGCACATATGTACGGCCAGAGCTTGTGTCATTGGCTATGGCTAGGTCGAAACGGAGAAACTGCGTCGTCGTCGTGTTCATCGGGAGGTAACCGAATGCGTCGTGTTCATCGGGAGGCAACGGAACACGTGCTATTCATCGGGAGCTAACCGGCTTGGACGGAACGTTGACGGAAACGAGGCATGGTGTACCGCAGAACGAAGGAAACAGCCTTGTGTTTGACCGGCCATGGTGGAAATGGGATCCTATTCATCGGGAGGTTCTGGCGTACCGCAAGACGGAGGAAACATGCCTCCTACGGTTGAAACGGTGTCCTGTTGACCGGGAGGGGTGTGGCGTACCGCAAAACGGAGGAAATGGACTTGTGTTGGAGCGCTACGGTCGAAACGGGGGTCCTGTTCATCGGGAGGGGTGTGGTGTACCGCAAAACGGGAATCCACGGGATACTATTCATCTCCACCGTCGACCTCCTCCAGCCTCCACCTACGACTGTTCATCCACGGGCTCCTGTTCATTCCGCCTCCACCGCGCGCTCGTCCACCGGCTACTGTTCAACCAGCCCTCCCCACGGGGGTCCTATTCAACCACCCCTCCATGGGCTACTATTCATCCAGCCCTCCACCGGCTACTGTTCAACCAGCCCTCCACGGGGTCCTATTCATCCAGCCCTCCACGGGGTCCTGTTCATCCACCGGCTCGATCGGGGTACTGTTCATCCAGCGGCAACGGCCTCTACAACCATGGGGTCCTGTTCACCCAACCCCCACCGGGAACTGTTCATCCAAACCCCCTCAACAACGCTCACTGTTCATCCAGAGGCAACATCGATCGGCTTCAGTTACCAGAAGTAGCGAAGGAATCACACTCAAGTTCAGTTAATAGCAAGGGATCGATCGATCGCTCGGGTTCAGTAACACGTAGCCTGCAGTGCAATCGCTCGGGTTCAGTTAGAGCCCAACGCCTCGCTCGGGTTCAGTTAGAGCGCAATGCCTCACACACACACGCGTACGTACGAGAGAAACGCGCATCGCTCGGCCAGGACCACCCACCGTAACCGGGAACTCCCCCGATATTTTCCTCTCCCTCGCTTCTACCACGGTTTTCTTCGTCATGGACAGCTCAAAGAATGTCATCCAGCTGCGTCTTCGGCCCGCCCAGGATGAAAAGCCCATTTTGCTGTCATGATTTTTGTCATAGAAGTAGGACCCCACCACATTTATGATGATACTGGGTTTTGTCACAATTATCGTCATAGAAGTGTCATAAGTATGACATAATTTTTTTCATTCAGCCCAAAATGTCACAGATGTGTCTTTTTTTGTAGTGCATACTGCTTACCTCCAACGTCTTACTTTGATTCGGCGGTATTGTTGGATGAAGCGGCCCGGACCGACATTACATGACCGTGTTCATGAGACTGGTTCTACCGACGTGCTTCGCACACAGGTGGCTGGCGGGTGTCTATTTCTCCAACTTTAGTTGAATCAAGTTTGACTAGGGTCGGTCCTTGTTGAAGATTAAAACATCACACTTGACAAAAAATCGTTGTGGTTTGGATGCATAGGTA
Organism: Triticum aestivum; assembly: GCF_018294505.1. Lineage (NCBI taxonomy): Eukaryota > Viridiplantae > Streptophyta > Magnoliopsida > Poales > Poaceae > Triticum > Triticum aestivum. The sequence goes on from NC_057812.1 coordinate 578,122,008, forward strand.
AGAATGGTTCTTGCTAGAAGCCCGTAGGAGCCACATAAAACTTGCAACAACAAAGTAGAGGACGTATAACTTGTTTTTGCAGGGCATGTTGTGATGTGATATGGTCAAGACGTGGTGAGATATAAATTGTTGTATGAGATGATCATGTTTTGTAAAAGTTATCGGCAATTGGCAGGAGCCTTATGGTTGTCGCTTTATTGTATGAAATTCAATCGCCATGGAATTGCTTTACTTTATCACTAAGCGGTAGCGATAGTCGTAGAAGTAATAGTTGTCGAGACGACAATGATGCTACAATGGAGATCAAGGTGTCAAGCCGGTGACGATGGAGATCATGACGGTGCTTTGGAGATGGAGATCAAAGGCACAAGATGAGGATGGCCATATCATGTCACATATTTTGATTGCATGTGATGTTTATCCTTTATGCATCTTATTTTGCTTAGTACGGCGATAGCATTATAAGATGATCCCTCACTAAATTTCAAGGTACAAGTGTTCTCCCTGAGTATGCAACGTTGCTACAGTTCGTCGTGCCGAGACACCACGTGATGATCAGGTGTGATAAGCTCTATGTTCAAATACAATGGGTGCAAGCTAGTTTTGCACGTGCAGAATACTCAGGTTAAACTTGACGAGCCTAACATATGCAGATATGGCCTCGGAACACTGAAACCGAAAGGTCAAACGTGAATCATATAGTAGATATGATCAACATAGTGATGTTCACCATTGAAAACTACTCCATCTCACGTGATGATTGGACATGGTTTAGTTGATATGGATCACGTGATCATTTAGATGACTAGAGGGATGTCTATCTAAGTGGAAGTTCTTAAGTAATATGATTAATTGAACTTTAAATTTATCATGAACTTAGTACCTGATAGTTGATGACCCACAAGTATAGGGGATCTATTGTAGTCCTTTTGATAAGTAAGAGTGTCGAACTCAACGAGGAGCAGAAGGAAATGATAAGCGGTTTTCAGCAAGGTATTTTCTGCAAGCACTGAAATTATAGGTAACACATAGTTTTGTGATAAAATAATTGGTAACGAGCAACAAGTAACAAAAGTAAATAAAGTGCAGCAAGGTGGCCCAATCCTTTTTGTAGCAAAGGACAAGTCCGGACAAACTCTTATATGATGTAAAGCGCTCCCGAGGACACATGGGAATATCGTCAAGCTAGGTTTCATCATGATCATATGATTCGCGTTCGGTACTTTGATAATTTGGTATGTGGGTGGATCGGTGCTTGGGTACTACCCTTACTTGGACAAGCATCCCACTTATGATTAACCTCTATTACAAGCATCCGCAACTACAACAAAAGTATTAAGGCGAACCTAACCATAGCATGAAACATATGGATCCAAATCAGCCCCTTACGAAGCAACGCATAAACTAGGGTTTAAGCTTCTGTCATTCTAGCAAACCATCATCTACTTATTACTTCCCAATGCCTTCATCTAGGCCCAAATAATGGTGAAGTGTCATGTAGTCGGCATTCACATAACACCACTAGAGGAGAGACAACATACATCTCATCAAAATATCGAACAAATACCAAATTCACATGACTACTAATAGCAAGACTTCTCCCATGTCCTCAGTAACAAACGTAACTACTCACAAAGCATATTCATGTTCATAATCAGAGGGGTATTAATGTGCATATAGGATCTGAACATATGATCTTCCACCAAATAAACCAACTAGCATCAACTACAAGGAGTAATCAACACTACTAGCAACCCACATGTACCAATACCATACTTAGAGACAAGAATTGGATACCAGAAATGAACTAGGGTTTGAGAGGAGATGGTGCTGGTGAAGATGTTGATGGAGATTGACCCCCTCCCGATGAGAGGATCGTTGGTGATGACGATGGCGATGATTTCCCCTCATGGAGGGAAGTTTCCCCGGCAGAACAGCTCCGCCAGAGCCCTAGATTGGTTCCGCCAAGGTTCCGCCTCATGGCGGCGGAGTCTTGTCTGGAAAGATGGCTTATGATTTTTTCCTCATCGATAGACTCCATATAGCAGAAGATGGACATAAGAGGGCCACCAAGGGGCCCACGAGGTAGGGGGCGCGCCCCCCACCCTCGTGGGCAGGGTGTGGCCCCCCTCTAGAACTTCTTGCGCTCATTATTTATTATATATTCTGAAAATGACTTCCGTGAAGTTTCAGGGCTTTTGGAGCTGTGCTGAATAGGTCTCTAATATTTCCTCCTTTTCCAGCCCAAAATCCCAGCTGCCGGCATTCTCCCTCTTTATGTAAACCTTGTAAAATAAGAGAGAATAGGCATAAGTATTGTGACATAATGTGTAATAACAGCCCATAATGCAATAAATATCGATATAAAAGCATGATGCAAAATGGACGTATCAACTCCCCAAGCTTAGACCTCGCTTGTCCTCAAGCGAAAGCCGAAATCAAAAAATATGTCCACATGTTTAGAGATAGAGGTGTCGATAAAAATAGAATACGGACATGAGGGCATCATGATCATTCTTAGAACAGCAACTTATATAATTCTTGTCATATGATCTCTTATGCTAGAGTAACAATTCAATCACAATTTCAAGTATGAATCATAAACTTCATTGAAAACTAACAAACTATAATCTCAGTCATTGAAGCAATTGTAATTTATCATAACATAGGAAAGAGTCAATATAAGAGCTTTTCAGCAAGCCCACATACTCAACTATCATATAGTCTTTCACAATTGCTAACATTCACGCAATACTTATGGGTATGGAGTTTTAATCGGACACAGAGAAAGATAGGGGCTTATAATTTTGCCTCCCAACGTTTTACCTCAAGGGTAACCTATACCTACTAATAAAGCAAGGTGTGTTTCTCCACTTTTTTCATCCGTTCACCAATGAAAAATATTTTTCTTTTACCCGAGGTGGTACTAAATTTTAATACTTTTGTGTGCTAGAAAAGAAAAACAGATTGTCCAGATTTCGACCAGGGCCAGGCGTTGAGGCCCAGTGCCGCAAGGCCATTTATTTTCCTGCGCACACAGCTGGCAGAACCCTATTTACCGCACAGAGCAGCAAATACCCAAATATTCGCACAAGTCGCCGAACACTGGGCCGGCCCATTATCAATTTCTCCTGTATTCTCTCTATTTCTCTCTCTTTCTCTTTTTCTTTCCTAATTATTTTTACGTTTTCCCCTTCCAAGTTTAATTTGGTTTTTTCCTAATGAATTTGAAATTTTCATAAAAACTCAGAATTTCAAATTTTGGTTCAAGTTTTCGACAAATATTCCAAATTCTAAAAACAATTTGTTTTAAGAAAATTCAGAACTTTGTTTTTTTATTCTGAAATTTTTTCAAAATAAAAAAAAGTTCCCAATTTTTCAAAAAATATTTATATTTTCTGCAATTATTCACAATTTCCAATGTTTCTTTTTGCATTCTAAAAATGTTTAAAATTTTAAAATGTTGTTTTTTAAATGTTTACCAAATAAAAATAATTTTCGAAATGGAATAAACATTTTCAAAAAAAATCTGTATGTACAAAACATGTTACCATTTTGAAAAATTGTTCACAAATCCAAAAAATGTTCAGGTCATTATTTAAAAGTTCATGTTTTCAGAATTGTTTTGTTAATTTAATAAATATTCTAACTTAAAAAATTTCTCATGTCTTTTGGAAATATTCAGAATTTTCAAGAAACTGTTTGAAATTTCAAAAATGTTCATGTTTCACAGAATATACGCAGATTCATTCTGATTTTCTATGATAAGTTTGAAAAAAAAATTCAAATCTGATGCTGCATTATGTTCTTAAATATCCGCGCTTGCCATTGGTCAATACAACGTGTTTGTGCAAAAAGAAAAACGGGTTATACAGATTTGATACCTGGGCCGCGCGTTCAGGCCCAGTGCAGCAAGGCCACATATTTTCCTGCGGACACAGCGTCAATTACACAAAGTTTCGCAGAGGTCGCCCAACACTGGGCCGGCCCATTTTTGTTTTATCCTTTATTGTCTCTTTTTTATCTTTATTTCTCTTTTTCTTTCCTAATTATTTTTACAATTTACCCTTCCAAGTTTAGTTTCATTTTTTTTCTTTTCTAATAAATTCGAAAATTTGAAAAAACCCCAGAATTTCAAATTTTGGTTCAAGTTTTCGATAAATATTCCAAATTCTAAAAAAATTGTTTTATAAAAGTTCAGAACTTTGTTTTTTCTGAAATTTGCTCAAAATAAAACAAAAGTTCCCAATTTTTCAAAAAAATTTAATGTTTCTTTTTGCATTTAGAAAATTCTTTCAAATTTGAGAATGTTGTTTTTTTGTGTAATGTTTACGAAATTAAAAAAAATCTTAATTGCAAAACATTTTCAAAAAAATTCTGAATGTTCAAAACATGTTACCATTTGAAAAAATTGTTCGCTTATTCAAAAAATGTTCAGTTTATTATAAAATATTCATGTTTTCATATTTTTTGTGAATTTTTCAAAAACTATTCCAATTTAAAATTTTGCTCATGTATTTTGGAAATATTCAGAATTTTCAAAAATTGTTTGAAATTTCAAAGAATATTCATGTTTCAAAGAATTTACGCAAATTCATTCTTATTTTTTAAGATTGGTTTGAGAAAATTTAAAATATGTTTCAAATCTGATGCTGCATTATGTTCTTATGTATCCGCGCTTGCCATTGGTCAATAGAACGTGTTTGTTCAACCAGCTAGTAGCATGTCGTCGAGTCTTTGATTTATGCGCTGCAATTAGTAACACATCTGGTTACGTCGTGATAGGAGATGCCGACCAACCCCACCACTAACAAGATCTCGTCGGCCAAACATGACCCACGAGAAGATCGCAGCTCCTAGCTTTGTCGGCCACCACTATGAAGACTATTTTCGGAGGACACATCATTTCTCTCCCATTGCTTCTCATAATAAATATCTCCTGTTGCAATGCAGGGGCATATGCGCTAGTGTCAACAATAATAGTTCATGAAAACTCGCATCCAATTAGCCATATATATCAGGATCTTTCCAACATGTTGTGCTTGCCAAAAGATAAAATTTAAAAAGGAAGGGTGAAGATCACCATGACTCTTATGCAAGGTAGGAGATAAAAGTAAAAGATAGGCCCTTCGTAGAGGGAAGCAGAGGTTGTCATGCGCTTTTATGGTTGGATGCACAAAATTTTAATGCGAAAGAACGTCACTTTATATTGCCACTTGTGATATGGACCTTTATTATGCAGTCCGTCGCTTCTATTTCTTCCATATCACACAATCGTATAAAGCTTATTTTCTCCCACACTAATAAGTCATGCATATTTAGAGAGCAATTTTTATTGCTTGCACCGATGACAACTTACTTGGAGGATGTTACTCAATCCATAGGTAGGTATGGTGGACTCTCATGGCAAAACTGGTTTAAGGATATTTGGAAGCACAAGTAGTATCTCTACTTGGTGCAAGGAGTTTGGCTAGCATGAGGGGGAAAGGCAAGCTCAATCATGTTGGATGATCCAAGACAATATAATTTATCTCAGATGCAAGAAAACATAACCCATTACGTTGTCTTCCTTGTCCAATGTCAAGTCTTTAGCATGTCATATTCTAATGAGTGCTCACAATAATAAAAGATGCCCAAGATAGTATATTTATATGTGAAGACCTCTCTTTCTTTATTACTTCCTCTTAATTGCAACGATGACCAAAACTATGTTTGTCATCTCTCAACCACTTTTATTCATCATACTCTTTCTATGTGAGCTCATTACTCTCCATAAGATCCATATGATCTCTTTTATTATTTTTATTCTTTCTCTTTTCTTTTATTCACTCAAGATCATGGAAAAATAATCAAGCCCTTGACTCAACACTAATCTTTATTATATAGCTCACAGACTCGATTACATAGAAGGATCATAAAGCAAAACTCACAACTAGATCATACTAAAAAGCTTTTATTCTACTAGATCAAGATATTATCAAAAGGATCGAACTAAGAAAACGGTAAAGATAAAAGTGATGGTGATACGATACCGGGGCACTCCCCCAAGCTTGGCAGTTGCCAAGGGGAGTGCCCATAGCAGATACTCAGTTCTTCTTTGTTGGTGAAGAAGGTGATGGTTTTGTTGATGGCATAGGCTTCTTCCTTAATTTGCGCTTGAGGATAGAATTTTGGTCCCTTAGGTCCTTGATCTCCTGCTCCAGGCTTAGTATATTTTTGCATAGTTCCTGCTTGTTTTCTTGCAAGAGGCGAAAAGGGATAAAGTCGATCTTAGGTTTCTTTACTCTATCTGGGAGGCTTGACTTTTTGAACTCCACATGCATGTCCCTGGGTTGAGGTAATGGGACTTCATCTTCTTCCGAGCTCGTCTCCTCCCTTCCCTTGGGTTCATAGTCCTCTTCTTCTTCCGTAGTCCAACCACAATGCTCCACATCCCCATAAACCTTAGGATCTGCAAGGTAGTCAGCCACATAGCTTTCTCCTTCCGAATCCTGGGACGACATGTTACTCTAATCTGCAGCAAGACAACTCGAAACAAAGATAGGAGATATTTGCGTGATACAGGAGTCAAAACCTTCGGGAGATTATATAATGAATTTTTACCGACCAAAATGTGTGTCGTGTAAGAAAACGGAGTCCGGAGAGCCCACGAGGTAGGGGGGCGCGCCCAGGGGGTAGGGCGCGCCCTCCACCCTCGTGGAGCCCTCGTGTCCATCCCAGACTGCTTCTTATTTTTCTATTTTTTCTAAATATTCCAAAACGGAAGAAAATTGCCATTAGAACTGTTTTGGAGTCAGTTTACTTACCGTACCACATACCTATTCCTTTTCGGAGTCTGAAATGTTCCGGAAAGTGTCCCTTATGTATTCCTCCGGGGTTACGGTTTCAATAACATTTGTTTCAACAGTTATAGGATTACCTAAGATATAATGTTTAATTCATTGACCATTCACCACCTTCAGATTTGTGCCTTCGAAGTTGTTGATTTTTATGGCAGCGGAACGATAGACCTCCTCGATAACGTAAGGACCTTCCCATTTAGAGAGAAGTTTTCCTGCAAAAAATCTTAAACGAGAGTTGTATAATAATACATAATCACCTACATTAAACTCACGCTTTTGTATCCTTTTGTCATGCCATCTTTTAACTTTTTCTTTAAATAATTTGGCATTCTCATAGGCTTGGGTTCTCCATTCATCAAGTGAGCTAATGTCAAAGAACCTCTTCTCACCGGCAAGTTTGAAATCATAATTGAGCTCTTTAATAGCCCAATAGGCCTTATGTTCTAGTTCGAGAGGTAAATGCCATGCTTTTCCATAGACCATTTTATACGGAGACATACCCATAGGATTTTTATATGCAGTTCTATAGGCCCATAATGCATCATCAAGTTTCTTGGACCAATTCTTTCTAGATCTATTAACAGTCTTTTGCAAAATTAATTTGAGTTCTCTATTACTCAATTCTACTTGACCACTAGACTGTGGGTGCTAAGGAGATGCAATTCTATGATTAACATCATATTTAGAAAGCATTTTACGGAAAGCACCATGAATAAAATGTGAACCACCATCAGTCATTAAGTATCTAAGGACTCCAAACCTTGGAAAAATAACTTCTTTAAGCATCTTAATAGAGGTGTTATGATCAACACTACTAGTTGGAATAGCTTCTACCCACTTAGTAACGTAATCAACAGCAACTAAAATATGTGTGTATCCATTGGAGGCAGCAAAAGGTCCCATATAATCAAAGCCCCAAACATCAAATGGTTCAATAACAAGTGAATAATTCATAGGCATTTCTTGACGTCTACTAATATTACCAATTCTTTGACATTCATCACAAGATACAACAAACTTACGGGCATCCTTGAAGAGAGTAGGCCAATAAAAACCGGATTGCAATACCTTATGTGCAGTTCTATCTCCAGCGTGGTGTCCTCCATAAGCTTCAGAGTGACACTTGCATAGGATCTGTTCCTGTTCATGCTCAGGTACACAACATCTAATAAAACCATCTACTCCTTATTTATAAAGATGTGGGTCATCCCAAAAGTAATGTCTCAAATCATAGAAGAACTTTTTCTTTTGCTGGTATGTGAAACTAGGTGGTATAAATTTAGCAACAATGTAATTAGCATAATCAGCATACCATGGAGCAGTATGAGAAGCATTCATGACATTTAATTGTTCATCAGGAAAGCTATCATCAATAGGTAGTGGGTCATCAAGAACACACTCTAGCCTAGACAAGTTGTCTGCAACGGGGTTCTCAACTCCCTTTCTATCAATAATATGCAAATCAAATTCTTGTAGCAAGAGAGCCCATCTAATAAGTCTAGGTTTAGCATCTTTCTTTTCCATAAGATATTTAATAGCAGCATGATCCGTGTGAATAGTTACTTTAGAATCAACAATATAAGGTCTGAACTTATCACAAGCAAATACAACTGCTAAGAATTCTTTTTCAGTAGTAGCATAATTTCTCTGAGCATTGTCTAGAGTTTTACTAGAATATTGAATAACATTTAATTTCTTATCAACTCTTTGCCCTAGAACAGCGCCTACAGCATAATCACTAGCATCACACATAATTTCAAAGGGTAAATTCCAATCAGGTGGCTAAATAATAGGTGCAGAGATCAATGCTTTCTTAAGTATTTCAAATGCTTCTACACAATCATCATAAAAAATGGTATATCTTTTTGTAATAAATTAGTCAGAGGCCGAGAAATTTTTGAGAAGTCCTTAATGAACCTCCTATACAAACTGGCGTGACCAAGGAGACTTCTTATACATTTGATGTCCTTGGGACATGGCATCTTTTCAATAGCATCAACCTTAGCTTTATCAACTTTAATACCTCTTTCAGAAACTTTAGGCCCCAAGACAATACCTTCATTAACCATAAAGTGGCACTTCTCCCAATTCAAGACAAGGTTAGTTTCTCACATCTCTGCAAAACTCGATCAAGGTTGCTTAAGCAATCATCAAAAGAGGATCCATAGATGGAGAAATCGTCCATGAAAACCTCACAAATCTTTTCACAAAAGTCAGAGAATATAGCCATCATGCATCTTTGGAAGGTAGAAGGTGCATTACATAAACCAAAAGGCATACGTCTATAAGCAAAAGTACCGAACGAGCAAGTAAACATGGTCTTAGATTGATCATCAGCCGACACAGGTATTTGAGAGAAACCAGAATAACCATCTAGAAAGCAAAAATGTGTATGTTTGGATAATCTTTCTAGCATTTGATCAATAAAAGGTAAGGGGTAATGATATTTTTTAGTAGCCTTATTTAATTTGCGGAAATCAATTACCATACTATAACCTGTAATAATTCTTTGCAGAATCAATTCATCTTTATCATTAGGAACGACAGTAATACCTCCCTTTTTAGGGACACAATGGACAGGACTTACCCACTGACTATCAGCAACGGGATAAATTATAACTGCCTCAAGGAGCTTTAGTATTTCCTTTCTTACCACTTCTTTCATCTTAGGATTCAGCCGTCGTTGGTGATCACGAACTGGTTTGGCATCTTTCTCCAAATTTATTTTGTGTTGACATAGTGTGGGACTAATGCCCTTAAGATCATCGAGAGTATATCCAATAGCAGCACGGTGCTTCTTCAGAGTTTTCAATAATCTCTCTTCTTCATGCTCTGAAAGTTTAGCACTAATAATAATAGTATATATCTTTTTCTCATCAAGATAAGCATATTTAAGAGTATCAGGTAACGGTTTGAGCTCAAACACGGGATGACCCTTGGGTGGAGGAGGATCCCCTAGGATTTCGACAGGCAAATTGTGTTTCAGGATGGGTTCCTGTTTAAAGAATACTTCATCTATTTCCCTTCTTTCATTCATAAACATATCATTTTCATGGTCTAGCAAATATTGTTCTAAAGGATCACTAGGAGGTACGGTAATAGAAGCAAGACCAATAATTTCATCTTTACTAGGAAATTCCTCTTCACGGTGTTGTCTACAAAATTTAGAGAAATTAAATTCATGAGACATATCACCTAAACCAATAGTAACAACATCTTTTTGGAAATCTATCTTAGCATTAACTGTGTTCAGGAAGGGTCTACCAAATATAATGGGACAAAAGCTATCTTGTGGGGAACCAAGAACAAGAAAATCAGCAGGATATTTAGTTTTCCTACAAAAGACTTCAACATCTCTAACAATTCCAATTGGTGAAATAGTATCTCTATTGGCAAGTTTAATTGTGACATCAATATCTTCTATCTCAGCAGGTGCAATATCATGCATAATTTCTTTGTATAAGTCATGAGGTATAGCACTAGCACTGGCACCCATATCACATAAGCCATGATAACAATGATCTCCTATTTTAACAGAAATAACAGGCATGCCTACCAAAGATCTTGGTTTATCTTTAGCACAAGGTTTAGCAATTCAAGCAGTCTCATCACGGAAATGAATAACATGCCCATCAATATTATCACACAAGAGATCTTTAACAATAGCAATATTAGGTTCAACTTTAATTTGCTCAGGAGGTGTATAGGTTCTAATATTGCTTTTACAAACCACAATTTAAGCTTTAGCATGATCTTTTATCCTAACAGGAGAAGGTGGTTTCTCAACATAAGCAGTAGGAACAATAGGTGAAGGAAATATGCCCTAGAGGCAATAATAAAGTTATTATTTATTTCCTCATATCATGATAAATGTTTATTATTCATGCTAGAATTGTATTAACCGGAAACATGATACATGTGTGAATACATAGACAAACATATAGTCACTAGTATGCCTCTACTTGACTAGCTCATTAATCAAAGATGGTTATGTTTCCTAACCATTGACATGTGTTGTCATTTGATTAATGGGATCACATCATTAGGAGAATGAGGTGATTGACATGACCCATCCCGTTAGCTTAGCACTTGATCATTTAGTATTCTGCTATTGCTTCCTTCATGACTTATACATGTTCCTGTAACTATGAGAATTGTGTAACTCCCGTTTACCGGAGGAACACTTTGGGTACTACCAAACGTCACAACGTAACTGGGTGATTATAAAGGAGTACTACAGGTGTCTCCGAAGGTACATGTTGAGTTAGCATAATTCAAGATTAGGTTTTGTCACTCCGATTGTCGGAGAGGTATCTCTGGGCCCTCTCGGCAATGCTCATCACCTAAGCCTTGCAAGCATGTAACTAATGAGTTAGTTATAAGATGAAGTATTACAGAACGAGTAAAGAGACTTGTCGATAACGAGATTGAACTAGGTATTGGATACCGACGATCGAATCTCGGACAAGTAACATACCGATGACAAAGGGAACAACATATGTTGTTATGCGGTTTGACCGATAAAGATCTTCGTAGAATATGTAGGAACCAATATGGGCATCCAGGTCCCGCTATTGGTTATTGACCAGAGATGTGTCTCAGTCATGTCTACATCGTTCTCGAACCGTAGGGTCCGCACGCTTAAGGTTTCGATGACAGTTATATTATGAGTTTATGTATTTTGATGTACCGAAGGTTGTTCGGAGTCTCGGATATGATTACGGACATGACGAGGAGTCTCGAAATGGTCGAGACATAAAGATTGATATATTGGACGGATATATTTGGACACCGGAAAGGTTCCGGAGAAGTTTGGAGCCCCGGGAGGTTACCGGAACCCCCCGGGAGGTATATGGGCCTTATTGGGCCCATGTAGGAGGAAGAGAGAAGGAGCAAGGGAAGGGGGCGCGCCCCCCCAAGCCCAATCCGAATTGGGGAGGGGGGCCGGCCCCCCCTTTCCTTTCTCCTTCCCCCTCTTCCTATTACTACTACTAGTACTACTTCCTAATACTAGTACTCTTTCCTTCCCCCTCCAAATAAGATAAGGAAAAGAGAGGGAAACCTACTTGGAGTAGGTTTCCCCCTCCTCATGGCGCGCCCCCCTAGGGCCGGCCACCTCCTCCCTCCCTCCTTTATATACGGGGGTAGGGGGGCACCCTAGAACACACAAGTTGATCATTGATCGTTCCTTAGCCGTGTGCGGTGCCCCCCTCCATGATATTACACCTCGGTCATATTGTAGCGGTGCTTAGGTGAAGCCCTGCAACAGGAGAACATCAAGATCGTCACCACGCCGTCGTGCTGACGGAACTCCCCCTCGGTGCCTCTGCTGGATCGGAGATCGAGGGTGCGTCATCGAGCTGTACGCGTGTCAAGAACTCGGAGGTGCCGGAGTAACGGTACTTGGATCGGTTGAACCGGAGGACGTACGGCTACTTCCTCTACGTTGCATCAACGCTTCCGCTTCGGTCTACGAGGGTACGTAGACGACACTCTCCCCTCGTTGCTATATCATCACCATGATCTTGCGTGTGCGTAGGAAAATTTTGAAATTACTACGTTCCCCAACAGTGGTATCAGAGCCAGGTTTTATGCGTTGATGTTATATGCACGAGTAGAACACAAGTGAGTTGTGGACGATATAAGTCATACTGCCTACCAGCATGTCATACTTGGGTTCAGCGGTATTGTGAGATGAAGCGGCCCGGACCGACATTACGCGTACGCTTACGCGAGACTGGTTTCACCGTTACGAGCACTCGTGCTTAAAGGTGGCTGGCGGGTGTCTGTCTCTCTCACTTTAGTTGAACCGAGTGTGGCTACGCCCGGTCCTTGTGAAGGTTAAAACGGAGTCTATTTGACAAACTATCGTTGTGGTTTTGATGTGTAGGTGAGATTGGTTCTTGCTTAAGCCCGTAGCAGCCACGTAAAATTTGCAACAATAAAGTAGAGGACGTCTAACTTGTTTTTGCAGGGCATGTTGTGATGTGATATGGCCAAGACATGATGCTATATTTTATTGTATGAGATGATCATGTTTTGTAACCAAAGTTATCGGCAACTGGCAGGAGCCATATGGTTGTCGCTTTATTGTATGAAATGCAAACGCCCTGTAATTGCTTTACTTTATCACTAAGCGGTAGCGATAGTCGTAGAAGCAATAGATGGCGTAACGACAACGATGCTACGATGGAGATCAAGGTGTCGCGCCGGTGACGATGGTGATCACGACAGTGCTTCAAAGATGGAGATCACAAGCACAAGATGATGATGGCCATATCATATCACTTATATTGATTGCATGTGATGTTTATCCTTTATTCATCTTATCTTGCTTTGATTGACGGTAGCATTTTAAGATGATCTCTCACTAATTATCAAGAAGTGTTCTCCCTGAGTATGCACCGTTGCGAAAGTTCTTCGTGCTGAGACACCACGTGATGATCGGGTGTGATAGGCTCTACGTTCAAATACAACGGGTGCAAAACAGTTGCACACGCGGAATACTCAGGTTATACTTGACGAGCCTAGCATATACAGATATGGCCTCGGAACACGGGGACCGAAAGGTCGAGCGTGAATCATATAGTAGATATGATCAACATAGAGATGTTCACCATTGAAACTACTCCATCTCACGTGATGATCGGACATGGTTTAGTTGATTTGGATCACGTAATCACTTAGATGACTAGAGAGATGTCTGTCTAAGTGGGAGTTCTTTAGTAATATGATTAATTGAACTTAAATTTATCATGAACTTAGTACCTGATAGTATTTTGCTTGTCTATGTTTGTTTGTAGATAGATGGCTCGTGCTATTGTTCCGTTGAATTTTAATGTGTTCCTTGAGAAAGCAAAGTTGAAAGATGATGGTAGCAATTACACGGACTGGGTCCGTAACCTGAGGATTATCCTCATTGCTGCACAGAAGAGTTACGTCCTGGAAGCACCGCTGGGTGCCAGGCCTGCTGCTGATGCAACTGACGACGTTAAGAACGTCTGGCAGAGCAAAGCTGATGACTACTCTATAGTTCAGTGTGCCATGCTTTACGGCTTAGAACCGGGTCTTCAACGATGTTTTGAACGTCATGGGGCATATGAGATGTTCCAGGAGTTGAAGTTAATATTTCAAGCAAATGCCCGGATTGAGAGATATGAAGTCTCCAATAAGTTCTACAGCTACAAGATGGAGGAGAACAGTTCTGTCAGTGAACATATACTCAAAATGTCTGGGTATAATAATCACTTGATTCAACTGGGAGTTAATCTTCCGGATGATAGCGTCATTGACAGAATTCTCCAATCACTGCCACCAAGCTACAAGAGCTTTGTGATGAACTATAATATGCAAGGGATGAACAAGACTATTCCCGAGCTCTTCGCGATGTTGAAAGCCGCGGAGGTAGAAATCAAAAAGGAGCATCAAGTGTTGATGGTCAACAAGACCACTGGTTTCAAGAAAAGGGGCAAAGGGAAGAAGAAGGGGAACTTCAAAAGGAACGGCAAACAAGTTGCTGCTCAAGTGAAGAAACCCAAGTCTAGACCTAAGCCTGAAACTGAGTGCTTCTACTGCAAGCAGACTGGACACTGGAAGCGGAACTGCCCCAAGTATTTGGCGGATAAGAAGGATGGCAAAGTGAACAAAGGTATATGTGATATACATGTTATTGATGTGTACCTTACTAATGCTCGCAGTAGCACCTGGGTATTTGATACTGGTTCTGTTGCTAACATTTGCAACTCGAAACAGGGACTACGGATTAAGCGAAGATTAGCTAAGGACGAGGTGACGATGCGCGTGAGAAATGGTTCCAAAGTCGATGTGATCGCGGTCGGCACGCTACCTCTACATCTACCATCGGGATTAGTTTTAGACCTGAATAATTGTTATTTGGTGCCTGCGTTGAGCATGAACATTATATCTGGATCTTGTTTGATGCGAGACGGTTATTCATTTAAATCAGAGAATAATGGTTGTTCTATTTATATGAGTAATATCTTTTATGGTCATGCACCCTTGAAGAGTGGTCTATTTTTATTAAATCTCGATAGTAGTGATACACATATTCATAATGTTGAAGCCAAAAGATGCAGAGTTGATAATGATAGTGCAACATATTTGTGGCACTGCCGTTCAGGTCATATCGGTGTAAAACACATGAAGAAACTCCATACTGATGGACTTCTGGAATCACTTGATTATGAATCACTTGGTACTTGCGAACCGTGCCTCATGGGCAAGATGACAACAACACCGTTCTCCGGATCTATGGAGAGAGCAACAGATTTGTTGGAAATCATACATACAGATGTATGTGGTCCAATGA
The DNA here is from genome assembly GCF_018294505.1 of Triticum aestivum. Lineage (NCBI taxonomy): Eukaryota > Viridiplantae > Streptophyta > Magnoliopsida > Poales > Poaceae > Triticum > Triticum aestivum. Next base: position 578,137,179 of record NC_057812.1, read on the forward strand.
ATGTTGAGGCTCGTGGCGGATATCGTTATTTCCTCACCTTCACAGATGATTTGAGCAGATATGGGTATATCTACTTGATGAAGCACAAGTCTGAAACATTTGAAAAGTTCAAAGAATTTCAGAGTGATGTAGAAAATCATCGTAACAAGAAAATAAAGTTTCTACGATCTGATCGTGGAGGAGAATATTTGAGTTACGAGTTTGGTTTACATTTGAAACAATGTGGAATAGTTTCGCAACTCACGCCACCTGGAACACCACAGCGAAATGGTGTGTCCGAACGTCGTAATCGTACTTTACTTGATATGGTGCGATCTATGATGTCTCTTACTGATTTACCGCTATCGTTTTGGGGTTATGCTTTAGAGACGGCCGCATTCACGTTAAATAGGGCACCATCAAAATCCGTTGAGACGGCGCCTTATGAACTATGGTTTGGCAAGAAACCAAAGTTGTCGTTTCTCAAAGTTTGGGGCTGCGATGCTTATGTGAAGAAACTTCAACCAGATAAGCTCGAACCCAAATCGGATAAATGTGTCTTCATAGGATACCCAAAGGAGACAATTGGGTACACCTTCTATCACAGATCTGAAGGCAAGATTTTCGTTGCTAAAATCGGATCCTTTCTAGAGAAGGAGTTTCTCTCGAAAGAAGTGAGTGGGAGGAAAATAGAACTTGATGAGATAATTGTATCTACTCCCTTATTGGAAAGTAGTTCATCACAAGAACCGGTTCCTATGACAACTACACCAATTAGTGAGGAAGCTAATGATATTGATCATGAAACTTCAGATCAAGTTTCTACTGAACCTCGTAGGTCTACCAGAGTGGTACGAAAATCCTATTCTAGAAGTCATGTTACTAGACCATGATGAACCTACGAACTATGAGGAAGCGATAATGAGCCCAGATTCCGCAAAATGGCTAGAGGCCATGAAATCTGAGATAGGATCCATGTATGAAAACAAAGTATGGACTTTGGTTGACTTGCCCGATAATCGGCAAGCCATTGAGAATAAATGGATCTTTAAGAAGAAGACTGACGCTGATGGTAATGTTACTGTCTACAAAGCTCGACTTGTTGCAAAAGGTTTTTCGACAAGTTCAAGGGGTTGACTACGATGAGACTTTCTCACCCGTAGCGATGCTTAAGTCTGTCCGAATCATGTTGGCTATTGCTGCATTTCATGATTATGAAATTTGGCAAATGGATGTCAAGACTGCATTCTTGAATGGATTTCTAGAAGAAGAGTTGTATATGATGCAACCTGAAGGTTTTGTTGATCCAAAAGGTGCTGACAAAGTGTGCAAGCTCCAACGTTCCATTTATGGACTGGTGCAAGCATCTCGGAGTTGGAATAAACGTTTTGATAGTGTGATCAAAGCATATGGTTTTATACAGACTTTTGGAGAAGCCTGTATTTACAAGAAAGTGAGTGGGAGCTCTGTAGCATTTCTAGTTTTATATGTTGATGACATATTATTAATTGGAAATGATATAGAATTTCTGGATAGCATAAAGGGATACTTGAATAAAAGTTTTTCTATGAAAGACCTCGGTGAAGCTGCTTACATATTGGGCATCAAGATCTATAGAGATAGATCAAGACGCTTAATAGGACTTTCACAAAGTACATACCTTGACAAAATTTTGAAAAAGTTCAAAATGGATCAGGCAAAGAAAAGATTCTTGCCTGTGCTACAAGGTGTGAAGTTGAGTCAAACTCAATACCCGACCACAGCAGAAGATAGAGAGAAAATGAAAGATGTTCCCTATGCTTCAGCCATAGGCTCTATCATGTATGCAATGCTGTGTACCAGACCTGACGTATGCTTAGCAATAAGCTTGGCAGGTAGGTACCAAAGTAATCCAGGAGTGGATCACTGGACAGCGGTCAAGAACATCCTGAAATACCTGAAAAGGACTAAGGATATGTTTCTCGTATATGGAGGTGACAAAGAGCTAGTCGTAAATGGTTACGTCGATGCAAGCTTTGACACTGATCCGGACGATTCTAAATCGCAGACCGGATACGTGTTTTTATTAAACGGTGGAGCTGTAAGTTGGTGCAGTTCTAAACAAAGCGTCGTGGCAGGATCTACATGTGAAGCGGAGTACATAGCTGCTTCTGAAGCAGCAAATGAAGGAGTCTGGATGAAGGAGTTCATTTCCGATCTAGGTGTCATACCTAGTGCATCGGGACCAATGAAGATCTTCTGTGACAATACTGGTGCAATTGCCTTGGCAAAGGAATCCAGATTTCACAAGAGGACCAAGCACATCAAGAGACGCTTCAATTCCATTCGGGACCAAGTCCAAGTGGGAGACATAGAAAGTTTGCAAGATACATACGGATCTGAATGTTGCAGACCCGTTGACTAAGCCTCTCTCACGAGCAAAACATGATCAGCACCAAGACTCCATGGGTGTTAGAATCATTACTATGTAATCTAGATTATTGACTCTAGTGCAAGTGGGAGACTGAAGGAAATATGCCCTAGAGGCAATAATAAAGTTATTATTTATTTCCTCATATCATGATAAATGTTTATTATTCATGCTAGAATTGTATTAACCGGAAACATGATACATGTGTGAATACATAGACAAACATATAGTCACTAGTATGCCTCTACTTGACTAGCTCATTAATCAAAGATGGTTATGTTTCCTAACCATTGACATGTGTTGTCATTTGATTAATGGGATCACATCATTAGGAGAATGAGGTGATTGACATGACCCATCCCGTTAGCTTAGCACTTGATCATTTAGTATTCTGCTATTGCTTCCTTCATGACTTATACATGTTCCTGTAACTATGAGAATTGTGTAACTCCCGTTTACCGGAGGAACACTTTGGGTACTACCAAACGTCACAACGTAACTGGGTGATTATAAAGGAGTACTACAGGTGTCTCCGAAGGTACATGTTGAGTTAGCATAATCCGAGATTAGGTTTTGTCACTCCGATTGTCGGAGAGGTATCTCTGGGCCCTCTCGGCAATGCTCATCACCTAAGCCTTGCAAGCATGTAACTAATGAGTTAGTTATAAGATGAAGTATTACAGAACAAGTAAAGAGACTTGACGATAACGAGATTGAATTAGGTATTGGATACCGACGATCGAATCTCGGACAAGTAACATACCGATGACAAAGGGAACAACGTATGTTGTTATGCGATTTGACCGATAAAGATCTTCGTAGAATATGTAGGAACCAATATGGGAATCCAGGTCCCGCTATTGGTTATTGACCAGAGATGTGTCTCAGTCATGTCTACATCGTTCTCGAACCATAGGGTCCGCACGCTTAAGGTTTCAATGACAGTTATATTATGAGTTTATGTATTTTGATGTACCGAAGGTTGTTCGGAGTCTCGGATATGATTACGGACATGACGAGGAGTCTCGAAATGGTCGAGACATAAAGATTGATATATTGGACGGATATATTTGGACACCGGAAAGGTTCCGGAGAAGTTTGGAGCCCCGGGAGGTTACCGGAACCCCCCGGGAGGTATATGGGCCTTATTGGGCCCATGTAGGAGGAAGAGAGAAGGAGCAAGGGAAGGGGGCGCGCCCCCCCAAGCCCAATCCGAATTGGGGAGGGGGGCCGGCCCCCCCTTTCCTTTCTCCTTCCCCCTCTTCCTATTACTACTACTAGTACTACTTCCTAATACTAGTACTCTTTCCTTCCCCCTCCAAATAAGATAAGGAAAAGAGAGGGAAACCTACTTGGAGTAGGTTTCCCCCTCCTCATGGCGCGCCCCCCTAGGGCCGGCCACCTCCTCCCTCCCTCCTTTATATACGGGGGTAGGGGGGCACCCTAGAACACACAAGTTGATCATTGATCGTTCCTTAGCCGTGTGCGGTGCCCCCCTCCATGATATTACACCTCGGTCATATTGTAGCGGTGCTTAGGCGAAGCCCTGCAACAGGAGAACATCAAGATCGTCACCACGCCGTCGTGCTGACGGAACTCCCCCTCGGCGCCTCTGCTGGATCGGAGATCGAGGGTGCGTCATCGAGCTGTACGCGTGTCAAGAACTCGGAGGTGCCGGAGTAACGGTACTTGGATCGGTTGAACCGGAGGACGTACGACTACTTCCTCTATGTTGCGTCAACGCTTCCGCTTCGGTCTACGAGGGTACGTAGACAACACTCTCCCCTCGTTGCTATATCATCACCATGATCTTGCATGTGCGTAGGAAAATTTTGAAATTACTACGTTCCCCAACAGTGGCATCCGAGCCTAGGTTTTATGCGTTGATGTTATATGCACGAGTAGAACACAAGTGAGTTGTGGACGATATAAGTCATACTGCCTACCAGCATGTCATACTTTGGTTCAGCGGTATTGTGAGATGAAGCGGCCCGGACCGACATTACGCGTACGCTTACGCGAGACTGGTTTCACCGTTACGAGCACTCGTGCTTAAAGGTGGCTGGCGGGTGTCTGTCTCTCTCACTTTAGTTGAACCGAGTGTGGCTACGCCCGGTCCTTGTGAAGGTTAAAACGGAGTCTATTTGACAAACTATCATTGTGGTTTTGATGCGTAGGTGAGATTGGTTCTTGCTTAAGCCCGTAGCAGCCACGTAAAATTTGCAACAACAAAGTAGAGGACGTCTAACTTGTTTTTGCAGGGCATGTTGTGATGTGATATGGCCAAGACATGATGCTATATTTTATTGTATGAGATGATCATGTTTTGTAACCGAAGTTATCGGCAACTGGCAGGAGCCATATGGTTGTCGCTTTATTGTATGAAATGCAAACGCCCTGTAATTGCTTTACTTTATCACTAAGCGGTAGCGATAGTCATAGAAGCAATAGATGGCGTAACGACAACGATGCTACGATGGAGATCAAGGTGTCGCGCCGGTGACGATGGTGATGACGACGGTGCTTCGAAGATGGAGATCAGAAGCACAAGATGATGATGGCCATATCATATCAATTATATTGATTGCATGTGATGTTTATCCTTTATGCATCTTATCTTGCTTTGATTGACGGTAGCATTTTAAGATGATCTCTCACTAATTATCAAGAAGTGTTCTCCCTGAGTATGCACCGTTGCGAAAGTTCTTCGTGCTGAGACACCACGTGATGATCGGGTGTGATAGGCTCTACGTTCAAATACAACGGGTGCAAAACAGTTGCACACGCGGAATACTCAGGTTATACTTGACGAGCCTAGCATATACAGATATGGCCTCGGAACACGGGGACCGAAAGGTCGAGCGTGAATCATATAGTAGATATGATCAACATAGAGATGTTCACCATTGAAACTACTCCATCTCACGTGATGATCGGACATGGTTTAGTTGATTTGGATCACGTAATCACTTAGATGACTAGAGAGATGTCTGTCTAAGTGGGAGTTCTTTAGTAATATGATTAATTGAACTTAAATTTATCATGAACTTAGTACCTGATAGTATTTTGCTTGTCTATGTGTGTTTGTAGATAGATGGCTCGTGCTGTTGTTCCGTTGAATTTTAATGCATTCCTTGAGAAAGCAAAGTTGAAAGATGATGGTAGCAATTACACGGACTGGGTCCGTAACCTGAGGATTATCCTCATTGCTGCACAGAAGAGTTACGTCCTGGAAGCACCGCTGGGTGCCAGGCCTGCTGCTGATGCAACTGATGACGTTAAGAACGTCTGGCAGAGCAAAGCTGATGACTACTCTATAGTTCAGTGTGCCATGCTTTACGGCTTAGAACCGGGTCTTCAACGACGTTTTGAACGTCATGGGGCACATGAGATGTTCCAGGAGTTGAAGTTAATATTTCAAGCAAATGCCCGGATTGAGAGATATGAAGTCTCCAATAAGTTCTACAGCTGCAAAATGGAGGAGAATAGTTCTGTCAGTGAGCATATACTCAAAATGTCTGGGTATAATAATCACTTGATTCAACTGGGAGTTAATCTTCCGGATGATAGCGTCATTGACAGAATTCTCCAATCACTGCCACCAAGCTACAAGAGCTTTGTGATGAACTATAATATGCAAGGGATGAACAAGACTATTCCCTAGCTCTTCGCGATGCTGAAAGCCGCGGAGGTAGAAATCAAAAAGGAGCATCAAGTGTTGATGGTCAACAAGACCACTGGTTTCAAGAAAAGGGGCAAAGGGAAGAAGAAGGGGAACTTCAAAAGGAACGGCAAACAAGTTGCTGCTCAAGTGAAGAAACCCAAGTCTGGACCTAAGCCTGAAACTGAGTGCTTCTACTGCAAGCAGACTGGACACTGGAAGCGGAACTGCCCCAAGTATTTGGCAGATAAGAAGGATGGCAAAGTGAACAAAGGTATATGTGATATACATGTTATTGATGTGTACCTTACTAATGCTCGCAGTAGCACCTGGGTATTTGATACTGGTTCTGTTGCTAACATTTGCAACTCGAAACAGGGACTACGGATTAAGCGAAGATTAGCTAAGGACGAGGTGACGATGCGCGTGGGAAATGGTTCCAAAGTCGATGTGATCGCGGTCGGCACGCTACCTCTACATCTACCATCGGGATTAGTTTTAGACCTGAATAACTGTTATTTGGTGCCTGCGTTGAGCATGAACATTATATCTGGATATTGTTTAATGCGAGACGGTTATTCATTTAAATCAGAGAATAATGGTTGTTCTATTTATATGAGTAATATCTTTTATGGTCATGCACCCTTGAAGAGTGGTCTATTTTTATTAAATCTCGATAGTAGTGATACACATATTCATAATGTTGAAGCCAAAAGATGCAGAGTTGATAATGATAGTGCAACATATTTGTGGCACTGCCGTTTAGGTCATATCGGTGTAAAACGCATGAAGAAACTCCATACTGATGGACTTCTGGAATCACTTGATTATGAATCACTTGGTACTTGCGAACCGTGCCTCATGGGCAAGATGAGCAAAACACCGTTCTCCTGATCTATGGAGAGAGCAACAGATTTGTTGGAAATCATACATACAGATGTATGTGGTCCGATGAATGTTGAGGCTCGTGGCGGATATCGTTATTTCCTCACCTTCACAGATGATTTGAGCAGATATGGGTATATCTACTTGATGAAGCACAAGTCTGAAACATTTGAAAAGTTCAAAGAATTTCAGAGTGAAGTAGAAAATCATCGTAACAAGAAAATAAAGTTTCTACGATCTGATCGTGGAGGAGAATATTTGAGTTACGAGTTTGGTTTACATTTGAAACAATGTGGAATAGTTTCGCAACTCACGCCACCTGGAACACCACAGCGAAATGGTGTGTCCGAACGTCGTAATCGTACTTTACTTGATATGGTGCGATCTATGATGTCTCTTACCGATTTACCACTATCATTTTGGGGTTATGCTTTAGAGACGGCCGCATTCACGTTAAATAGGGCACCATCAAAATCCATTGAGACGACACCTTATGAACTGTGGTTTGGCAAGAAACCAAAGTTGTCGTTTCTCAAAGTTTGGGGCTGCGATACTTATGTGAAGAAACTTCAACCAGATAAGCTCGAACCCAAATCGGAGAAATGTGTCTTCATAGGATACCCAAAGGAGACAATTGGGTACACCTTCTATCACAGATCTGAAGGCAAGATTTTCGTTGCTAAAATCGGATCCTTTCTAGAGAAGGAGTTTCTCTCGAAAGAAGTGAGTGGGAGGAAAGTAGAACTTGATGAGATAACTGTATCTACTCCCTTATTGGAAAGTAGTTCATCACAAGAACCGGTTCCTGTGACAACTACACCAATTAGTGAGGAAGCTAATGATATTGATCATGAAACTTCAGATCAAGTTTCTACTGAACCTCGTAGGTCTACCAGAGTAAGATCCGCACCAGAGTGGTACGGAAATCCTATTCTGGAAGTCATGTTACTAGACCATGATGAACCTACGAACTATGAGGAAGCGATGATGAGCCCAGATTCCGCAAAATGGCTAGAGGCCATGAAATCTGAGATAGGATCCATGTATGAAAACAAAGTATGGACTTTGGTTGACTTGCCCGATGATCGGCAAGCCATTGAGAATAAATGGATCTTTAAGAAGAAGACTGACGCTGATGGTAGTGTTACTGTCTACAAAGCTCGACTTGTTGCAAAAGGTTTTTGACAAGTTCAAGGGGTTGACTACGATGAGACTTTCTCACCCGTAGCGATACTTAAGTCTGTCCGAATCATGTTGGCTATTGCTGCATTTCATGATTATGAAATTTGGCAAATGGATGTCAAGACTGCATTCTTGAATGGATTTCTAGAAGAAGAGTTGTATATGATGCAACCTGAAGGTTTTGTTGATCCAAAAGGTGCTGACAAAGTGTGCAAGCTCCAACGTTCCATTTATGGACTGGTGCAAGCATCTCGGAGTTGGAATAAACGTTTTGATAGTGTGATCAAAGCATATGGCTTTATACAGACTTTTGGAGAAGCCTGTATTTACAAGAAAGTGAGTGGGAGCTCTGTAGCATTTCTAGTTTTATATGTTGATGACATATTATTAATTGGAAATGATATAGAATTTCTGGATAGCATAAAGGGATACTTGAGTAAAAGTTTTTCTATGAAAGACCTCAGTGAAGCTGCTTACATATTGGGCATCAAGATCTATAGAGATAGATCAAGACGCTTAATAGGACTTTCACAAAGTACATACCTTGACAAAATTTTGAAAAAGTTCAAAATGGATCAGGCAAAGAAAGGATTCTTGCCTGTGCTACAAGGTGTGAAGTTGAGTCAAACTCAATGCCCGACCACAGCAGAAGATAGAGAGAAAATGAAAGATGTTCCCTATGCTTCAGCCATAGGCTCTATCATGTATGCAATGCTGTGTACCAGACCTGACGTATGCTTAGCAATAAGCTTGGCAGGTAGGTACCAAAGTAATCCAGGAGTGGATCACTGGACAGCGGTCAAGAACATCCTGAAATACCTGAAAAGGACTAAGGATATGTTTCTCGTATATGGAGGTGACAAAGAGCTAGTCGTAAATGGTTACGTCGATGCAAGCTTTGACACTGATCCGGACGATTCTAAATCGCAGACCGGATACGTGTTTTTATTTAACGGTGGAGCTGTAAGTTGGTGCAATTCTAAACAAAGCGTCGTGGCGGGATCTACATGTGAAGCGGAGTACATAGCTGCTTCTGAAGCAGCAAATGAAGGAGTCTGGATGAAGGAGTTCATTTCCGATCTAGGTGTCATACCTAGTGCATCGGGACCAATGAAGATCTTCTGTGACAATACTGGTGCAATTGCCTTGGCAAAGGAATCCAGATTTCACAAGAGGACCAAGCACATCAAGAGACGCTTCAATTCCATTCGGGACCAAGTCCAAGTGGGAGACATAGAGATTTGCAAGATACATACGGATCTGAATGTTGCAGACCCGTTGACTAAGCCTCTCTCACGAGCAAAACATGATCAGCACCAAGACTCCATGGGTGTTAGAATCATTACTATGTAATCTAGATTATTGACTCTAGTGCAAGTGGGAGACTGAAGGAAATATGCCCTAGAGGCAATAATAAAGTTATTATTTATTTCCTCATATCATGATAAATGTTTATTATTCATGCTAGAATTGTATTAACCGGAAACATGATACATGTGTGAATACATAGACAAACATATAGTCACTAGTATGCCTCTACTTGACTAGCTCATTAATCAAAAATGGTTATGTTTCCTAACCATTGACATGTGTTGTCATTTGATTAATGGGATCACATCATTAGGAGAATGAGGTGATTGACATGACCCATCCCGTTAGCTTAGCACTTGATCGTTTAGTATTCTGCTATTGCTTCCTTCATGACTTATACATGTTCCTGTAACTATGAGAATTGTGTAACTCCCGTTTACCGGAGGAACACTTTGGGTACTACCAAACGTCACAACGTAACTGGGTGATTATAAAGGAGTACTACAGGTGTCTCCGAAGGTACATGTTGAGTTAGCATAATTCGAGATTAGGTTTTGTCACTCCGATTGTCGGAGAGGTATCTCTGGGCCCTCTCGGCAATGCTCATCACCTAAGCCTTGCAAGCATGTAACTAATGAGTTAGTTATAAGATGAAGTATTACAGAACGAGTAAAGAGACTTGTCGATAACGAGATTGAATTAGGTATTGGATACCGACGATCGAATCTCGGACAAGTAACATACCGATGACAAAGGGAACAACGTATGTTGTTATGCGGTTTGACCGATAAAGATCTTCGTAGAATATGTAGGAACCAATATGGGCATCCAGGTCCCGCTATTGGTTATTGACCAGAGATGTGTCTCAGTCATGTCTACATCGTTCTCGAACCGTAGGGTCCGCACGCTTAAGGTTTCAATGACAGTTATATTATGAGTTTATGTATTTTGATGTACCGAAGGTTGTTCGGAGTCTCGGATATGATTACAGACATGACGAGGAGTCTCAAAATGGTCGAGACATAAAGATTGATATATTGGACGGATATATTTGGACACCGGAAAGGTTCCGGAGAAGTTTGGAGCCCCGGGAGGTTACCGGAACCCCCCGGGAGGTATATGGGCCTTATTGGGCCCATGTAGGAGGAAGAGAGAAGGAGCAAGGGAAGGGGGCGCGCCCCCCCAAGCCCAATCCGAATTGGGGAGGGGGGCCGGCCCCCCCTTTCCTTTCTCCTTCCCCCTCTTCCTATTACTACTACTAGTACTACTTCCTAATACTAGTACTCTTTCCTTCCCCCTCCAAATAAGATAAGGAAAAGAGAGGGAAACCTACTTGGAGTAGGTTTCCCCCTCCTCATGGCGTGCCCCCCTAGGGCCGGCCACCTCCTCCCTCCCTCCTTTATATACGGGGGTAGGGGGCACCCTAGAACACACACGTTGATCATTGATCGTTCCTTAGCCGTGTGCGGTGCCCCCCTCCACGATATTACACCTCGGTCATATTGTAGCGGTGCTTAGGCGAAGCCCTGCAACAGGAGAACATCAAGATCGTCACCACGCTGTCGTGCTAACGGAACTCCCCCTCGGTGCCTCTGCTGGATCGGAGATCGAGGGTGCGTCATCGAGCTGTACGCGTGTCAAGAACTCGGAGGTGCCGGAGTAACGGTACTTGGATCGGTTGAACCGGAGGACGTACGACTACTTCCTCTATGTTGCGTCAACGCTTCCGCTTCGGTCTACGAGGGTACGTAGACGACACTCTCCCCTCATTGCTATATCATCACCATGATCTTGCGTGTGCGTAGGAAAATTTTAAAATTACTACGTTCCCCAACAATAGGATCATTATAAGTGACAGTCTTTTCTTCAACTATAATAGGTGCAACTACTTTTACTTCTATGGGAGGATGATATTTAAACCACTTCTCCCTAGGGAGATCAACATGAGTAGCAAAAGATTCACAGAAAGAAGCTACTATCTCAGTGTCAAGTCCATATTTAGTACTAAATTTACGGAAAACATCGGTATCCATAAAAGATTTAACACAATCAAACTTAGGTGTAATACCTGACTCCTTACCTTCGTCGAGGTCCCAATCTTTAGAGTTGTGTTTTAATTCTTTCCAATAAATCTCATTTGAATTCAATAGTCTTCATCATAAAAGAGCCAGCACAAGTATCGAGCATGGTGCGATTGCTATCAGAAAGCCGAGCATATAAATTTTGAATAATTATTTCTCTTGAGATCTCATGATTGGGGCGTGAATATAACATT
>NC_057812.1:578149208-578190969 GCF_018294505.1 Triticum aestivum
ATATATATATATATATATATATATATATATATATATATATATATATATACATATATATATATATATAAAATTGCTATCACGATGAACAAGATGCATAGGATAAAACTTCTGATGAAATTCCAATTTCAGTCGTTTGTAGTTCCATGATCCCATATCATCACATAGCCTATACCATGTCAATGCATCTCCCTTCAAAGATAAAGGGAAGACCTTCTTCTTAATAACATCCTCGGGCACACCTACAAGCTTAAATAATCCACAAACTTCATCCACATATATTTGGTGCTCATCAGGATGCATTGTTCCGTCTCCTACGAAAGGATTAGCTAGCAATTTTTCTATCATGCCCGAAGGAATCTCAAAGTAGACATTTTCATTTTCATTTTCAGTAGGTTCAATAGGTTGAGGAGCAACTCTTTGCTCTACTAGTCGGGGTGAATATACCCTGAACAAGCCCCTCAGAGGATTACTTTCCATAGTAACAAGTGACAGTAAATTTCAGCACACTATATAAATTTTTCGTTACCAAATTCCACTTATCAAAGGCGCTTCACTCCCCGGCAACGGCACCATAAAAGAGACTTGATGACCCACAAGTATAGGGGATCTATCATAGTCCTTTCGATAAGTAAGAGTGTCGAACCCAACGAGGAGCAGAAGGAAATGATAAGCGGTTTTCAGCAAGGTATTTTCTGCAAGCACTGAAATTATAGGTAACACATAGTTTTGTGATAAGATAATTGGTAACGAGCAACAAGTAACAAAAGTAAATAAAGTGCAGCAAGGTGGCCCAATCCTTTTTGTAGCAAAGGACAAGCCCGGACAAACTCTTATATGATGTAAAGCGCTCCCGAGGACACATGGGAATATCGTCAAGCTAGGTTTCATCACGATCATATGATTCGCGTTCGGTACTTTGATAATTTGGTATGTGGGTGGACCGGTGCTTAGGTACTGCCCTTACTTGGACAAGCATCCCACTTATGATTAACCTCTATTGCAAGCATCCGCAACTACAACAAAAGTATTAAGGCAAACCTAACCATAGCATGAAACATATGGATCCAAATCAGCCCCTTATGAAGCAACACATAAACTAGGGTTTAAGCTTCTGTCACTCTAGCAACCCATCATCTACTTATTACTTCCCAATGCCTTCCTCTAGGACCAAATAATGGTGAAGTGTCATGTAGTCGACGTTCACATAACACCACTAGAGGAGAGACAACATACATCTCATCAAAATATCGAACGAATACCAAATTCACATGACTACTAATAGCAAGACTTCTCCCATGTCCTGAGGAACAAACGTAACTACTCACATTGCATATTCATGTTCATAATCAGAGGGGTATTAATGTGCATATAGGATCTGAACATATGATCTTTCACCAAATAAACCAACTAGCATCAACTACAAGGAGTAATCAACACTACTAGCAACCCACATGTACCAATCCCAGACTTATAGACAAGAATTGGATACAAGAGATGAACTAGGGTTTGAGAGGATATGGTGCTAGTGAAGATGTTGATGGAGATTGACCCCCTCCCGATGAGAGGATCGTTTGTGATGATGATGGCGATGATTTCCCCCTCCCGGAGGGAAGTTTCCCCGGCAGAAGAGCTCCGCCAGAGCTCTAGATTGGCTCCGCCTCATGGCGGCGAAGTCTCGTCTGGAAAGATGGCTTATGATTTTTTCCTCATTGATAGACTCCATATAGCAGAAGATGGGCATCGGAGGGCCACCAGGGGGCCCACGAGGTAGGGGGCGCACCCAGGGGGTAGGGCGCGCCCCCACCCTCGTGGGCAGGGTGTGGCCCCCCTCTGGAACTTCTTGCGCTCATTATTTATTATATATTCTGAAAATGACTTCCGTGAAGTTTCAGGACTTTTGGAGCTGTGCAGAATAGGTCTCTAATATTTGCTCCTTTTCCAGCCCAGAATCCCAGCTGCCGGCATTCTCCCTCTTTATGTAAACCTTGTAAAATAAGAGAGAATAGGCATAAGTATTGTGACATAATGTGTAATAACAACCCATAATGCAATAAATATCGATATAAAAGCATGATGCAAAATGGACATATCAATAGTATTTGCATGACTATGTTGTTGTAGATCAATGGCCCGTGCTACCATTCCCTTAAATTATAATGCGTTCCTAGAGAAAGCTAAGTTGAAAGATGATGGTAGCAACTACACGGACTGGGTCCGTAACTTGAGGATTATCCTCATTGTTGCACAGAAGAATTATGTCCTGGAAGCACCGCTAGGTGCAAGACCCGCTACAGGAGCAACTCCAGATGTTATGAGTGTCTGGCAGAGCAAAGCTGATGACTACTCGATAGTTCAGTGTGCCATGATTTACGGCTTATAATCGAGACTTCAAAGACATTTTGAACGTCATGGAGCATATGAGATGTTCTAGGAGTTGAATTTAATGTTTCAAGCAAATGCCCGAGTTGAGAGATATAAAGTCTCGAAGAAGTTCTATAGCTGCAAAATGGAGGAGAATAGTTCTGTCAGTGAACACATACTCAGAATGTCTGGGTACCACAACCACTTGACTCAACTGGGAGTAAATCTTACTGATGATAGTGTCATTGACAGAGTTCTTCAATCACTACCACCAAGCTATAAAGGCTTCGCGATGAACTATAATATGCAAGGGATGGAAAAGACAATTCCCGAGCTCTTCGCGATGCTAAAGGCTGCGGAGGTAGAAATAAAGAAGGAGCATCAAGTGTTGATGCTTAACAAGACCACTAGTTTCAAGACAAAAAAGGCAAAGGGAAGAAGGGGAACTTCAAGAAGAACAGCAAGCCAGTTGCTACTCAAGGGAAGAAGCCCAAATCTGTACCTAAGCCTGAGACTAATTGCTTCTACTGCAAAGGGACTGGTCACTGGAAGCGGAACTGCCCTAAGTATTTGGCGGATAAGAAGGATGGATAAGTGAAAGGTATATTTGATATAAATGTTATTGATATGTACCTTACTAATGCTTGTAATAGCGCCTGGGTATTTGATACTGGTTCTGTTGCTCATATTTGCAACAAGAAACAGGGGCTACAGATTAAACGAAGATTGGCTAAGGACGAGGTGACGATGCACCTGGGAAATGGTTCCAAATTTGATGTGATCGCTGTCAGCATGCTACCTCTACATCTACAAGCGGGATTAGTTTTAGACCTAAATAATTGTTATTTGGTGCCAGCGTTGAGCATGAACATTATATCCGGACCTTGTTTGATGCGAGACAGTTATTCATTTAAATCAGAGAATAATGGTTGTTCTATTTATATGAGTAATATCTTTTATGGTCATGCACCCTTGATGAGTGGACTTTTTTTGTTGAATCTCGATTGTAGTGATACACATATTCATAATATTGAAGCCAAAATATGCATGGTTAATAATGATAGTGCAACTTATTTGTGGCACTGCCATTTAGGTCATACTGGTGTAAAGCGCATGAAGAAACTCCATGCTGATGGGCTTTTGGAATCACTTGATTATGAATCACTTGATGCTTGCGAACCATGCCTATGGGCAAGATGACTAAAACTCCGTTCTCTGGAACAATGGAGCAAGCAACTGACTTATTGGAAATAATACATACTGATGTATGCGGTCCGATGAGTGTTGAGGCTCGCGGCGGGTATCGTTATTTTCTAACCTTCACAGATGATTTGAGCAGATATGGGTATATCTACTTGATGAAACATAAGTCTGAAACATTTGAAAAGTTCAAAGAATTTCAGAGTGAAGTGGAAAATCATCGTAACAAGAAAATAAAGTTTCTACGATCTGATCGTGGAGGTGAATATTTGAGTTATGAGTTTGGTCTTCATTTGAAACAATGTGGAATAGTTTCGCAACTCACGCCACCTGGAACATCACATCGTAATGGTGTGTCCGAATGTTGTAACCGTACTTTATTAGATATGGTGCGATCTATGATGTCTCTTACTGATTTACCGCTATCGTTTTGGGGTTATGCTTTAGAGATGACTGCATTCACGTTAAATAGGGCACCATCTAAATCCATTCAGACGGCACCGTATGAACTGTGGTTTGGCAAGAAACCTAAGCTATCGTTTCTTAAAGTTTGGGGCTGCGATGCTTATGTGAAAAAGCTTCAACCTGATAAGCTCGAACCCAAATCGGAGAAATGCGTCTTCATAGGATACCCAAAGGAAACTATTGGGTACACCTTCTATCACAGATCCGAAGGCAATATATTCGTTGCTAAGAATTGATCCTTTCTAGAGAAGGAGTTTCTCTCGAAAGAAGTGATGGGAGGAAAGTAGAACTTGATGAGGTAATCATATCTTCTCCCTTATTGGAAAGTAGTTCATCACAGAAATCAGTTCTAGTGATTCCTACACCAATCAATGAGGAAGCTAATGCTGATGATCATGAAACTTCTGATCAAGTTACTATCGAACCTTGTAGGTCAACCAGAGTACGATCTGCACTAGAGTGGTGTTGTAATCCTGTTCTGGAGGTCATGTTACTTGACCATGATCAACCTATGAACTATGAGGAAGCAATGATGGGCCCAAATTTCGTGAAATGGCTTGAGGCCATGAAATCTAAGATAGGATCCATGTATGAGAACAAAGTGTGGACTTTGGTCGACTTGCCCGATGATCGGCAAGCCATAGAGAATAAATGGATCTTCAAGAAGAAGACCGACGCTGACGGTAATGTTACTGTCTACAAAGCTCGACTTGTTGTGAAAGGTTTTCGACAAGTTCAAAGAGTTGACTACGATGAGACCTTCTCACCCGTAGCGATGCTTAAGTCTGTCCGAATCATGTTACCAATTGCCGCATTTTATGATTATGAAATTTGGCAAATGGATGTCAAAACTGCATTCCTTAATGGATATCTTAAAGAAGAGTTGTATATGATACAACCAGAAGGTTTTGTCGATCCGAAAGGTGCTAACAAACTGTGCAAGCTCCAGTGATCCATTTATGGACTGGTGCAAGCCTCTCAGAGTTGCAATATACGGTTTGATAGTGTGATCAAAGAATATGGTTTTATACAGACTTTTGGAGAAGCCTATATTTACAAGAAAGTGAGTGGGAGCTCTGTAGCATTTCTAATATTATATGTGGGTGACATATTGTTGATTGGAAATAATACATAATTTCTGGATAGCATAAAAGGATACTTGAATAAGAATTTTTCAATGAAAGACCTCGGTGAAGCTGCTTATATATTGTGCATCAAGATCTATAGAGATAGTTCAAGACGCTTAATTGGACTTTCACAAAGCACATACCTTGATAAAGTTTTGAAGAAGTTCAAAATGGATAAGTCAAAGAAAGGGTTCTTGCCTGTGTTACAAGGTGTGAAGTTGAGTCAGACTCAATGCCCGACCACTGCAGAAGATAGAGAGAATATGAAAGTCATTCCCTATGCCTCATCCATAGGTTCTATCATGTATGCAATGTTGTGTACCAGACTTGATGTGTGCCTTGCTATAAGTTTAGCAGGGAGGTACCAAAGTAATCCAGGAGTGGATCACTGGACAGCGGTCAAGAACATCCTGAAATACTTGAAAAGGACTAAGGATATGTTTCTCGTTTATGGAGGTGACACCAAGATCGTCTTAAATGATTACATTGATGCAAGCTTTGACATTGATCCGAATGACTCTAAGTCACAAACCGGATACGTATTTATATTGAATGGTGGAGCTGTCAGTTGGTGCAGTTCTGATACGTCTCCAACGTATCTATAATTTTTGATTGCTCCATGCTATATTATTTACTGTTTTGAATGTTTATGGGCTTTATTATACACTTTTATATCATTTTTGGGACTAACCTATTAACCCAAAGCCCAGTGCCAGTTTTTGTTTTTACCCTGTTTTATGGTTTTGAAGAAAAGGAAAACCAAACGGAGTCCAATTGACCTGAAACTTCACGGAACTCATTTTTGGAAGGAAAGAAGCCCAAAAGACTTGGAGTGCACGTCGGGGGATCTACGAGGAGGTCACGAGGCAGGGGGGCACGCCCTCCACCCTCGTGAGCCCCTCGTGGCCCCCTGACGTACTTCTTCCGCCTATATATCTCCATATACCCTAAAAACATCCATGAGCACAATAGATCGGGAGTTCCGCCGCCAGAAGCCTTTGTAGCCATCGAAAACCAATCTAGACCCGTTCCGGCACCCTGCCGGAGGGGGCAATCCTTCTCCGGTGGCCATCTTCATCATCCCGGTGCTCTCCATGACAAGGAGGGAGTAGTTCTCCCTCGGGGCTGAGGGTATGTACCAGTAGCTATGTGTTTGATCTCTCTCTATCGTGTTCTTGATTTGGCACGATCTTCATGTATCGCGAGCTTTGCTATTATAGTTGGATCTTATGTTTCTCCTCCCCCTCTTCTCTCTTGTAATGAATCGAGTTTCCCCTTTGAAGTAATCTTATCGGATTGAGTCTTTAAAGATTTGAGAACACTTGATGTATGTCTTGCCGTGGATATCTGTGGTGACAATGGGATATCACGTGATTCACTTGATGTATGTTTTGGTGATCAACTTGCGGGTTCCGCCCATGAACCTGTGCATAGGGGTTGGCACATGTTTTCGTCGTGATTCTCCGGTAGAAACTTTGGGGCACTCTTTGAGGTCCTATGTGTTGGTTGAATAGATGAATCTGAGATTGTGTGATGCATATCGTATAATCATACCCACGGATACTTGAGGTGACATTGGAGTATCTAGGTGACATTAGGGTTTTGGTTGATTTGTGTCTTAAGGTGTTATTCTAGTACGAACTCTAGGGCTGTTTGTGACACTTATAGGAATAGCCCAACGGATTGATTGGAAAGAATAACTTTGAGGTGGTTTCGTACCCTACCATAATCTCTTCGTTCGTTCTCCGCTATTAGTGACTTTGGAGTGACTCTTTGTTGCATGTTGAGGGATAGTTAAGTGATCCAATTATGTTATTATTGTTGAGAGGACTTGCACTAGTGAAAGTATGAACCCGAGGCCTTGTTTCAATACATTGCAATACCATTTACGCTCACTTTTATCATTAGTTACCTTGCTGTTTTTATAATTTCAGATTACAAATACCTTTATCTACCATCCACATACCACTTGTATCACCATCTCTTCGCCGAACTAGTGCACCTATACAATTTACCATTGTATTGGGTGTGTTGGGGACACAAGAGACTCTTTGTTATTTGGTTGGAGGGTTGCTTGAGAGAGACCATCTTCATCCTACGCCTCCTACGGATTGATAAACCTTAGGTCTTCCACTTGAGGGAAATTTGCTACTGTCCTACAAACCTCTGCACTTGGAGGCCCAACAACGTGTACAAGAAGAAGGTTGTGTAGTAGACGTCAAGCTCTTTTCTGGCGCCATTGCCGGGGAGGTGAGTGCTTGAAGGTATATCTTTAGATCTTGCAATCGAGTCTTTTAGTTTCTTGTTTTATCACTAGTTTAGTTTATAAAAGAAAACTATATAAAAAATGGAATTGAGTTTGTCTCATACGCTTCACCCTTTTAATATATTTCGTGAGTATGATGGAAATGATAATTGTTCTCAAGTGCTAGAAGAAGAAATCTATAAAATGTTTGTCACTAAATCTTTGATGATGAGCATGATTGCAATGTTTTTAGTATGAATTCCTTGAATATCCATGATGCTAATGATATGCAAAGCCACAAGCTTGGGGAAGCTATGTTTGATGAAGATGATATTTTTCCCCCAAGTATTGATGACCAAAATTATTATGATGAAAGCATGCCTCCTATTTATGATGATTATATTGATGAAAGTGGAATTGGAGAGGTCATGACTTTATTTTGTGATGAATCCACTATTCCGGAAGAGGTTCCAATTGATTATGAGAACAAAGTTGCTATCTATGATGATTATTGTGATGAGTTGTATGCTATAAAGAATAATGGTATCCATGAAACTTGTCATCATGATTTTAGTTTTCAATTGGATTATGCCTCACATGATAATTATTTTGTTGAGTTTGCTCCCACTATTATTCATGAAAATAATTTTGCTTATGTGGAGAGTAATAAAATTTCTATTCTTGTAGATCATGAAAAGAATGCTTTAGGTGCTGGTTATATTGTTGAATTCATTCATGATGCTAATGAAAATTATTATGAGGTAGGAATATATGCTTGTAGGAATTTCAATAATATCAAGTTTCCTCTCTATGTGCTTAAAATTTTGAAGTTATGCTTGTTTTGCCTTCCTATGCAAGTTGGTTCTTGTTCCCACAAGTTGTTTGCTCACAAAATCCCTATGCATAGGAAGTGGGTTAGGCTTAAATGTGTTAGTTATATTCTTCATGATGCTCTCTTTATGTTTCAATTCTTATCTTTTATGTGAGCATCGTTGAAATCATCATGCCTAGCTAGGGGCGTTAAACGATAGCGCTTGTTGGGAGGCAACCCAACTTTATTTTTATTCCTTGCTTTTTGTTCCTGCTTAGTAATAAATAATTCATCTAGCCTCTGTTTAGATGTGGTTTCATGCTTTTAATTAGTGTTTGTGCCAAGTAGAACCTTTGGGAAGACTTGGGGAAAGTCTTGTTGATCATGCTGTCAAAAACAGAAACTTTAGCGCTCATGAGAAATGCTGCCATTTTTATTTGGAGAGGTCTATTTAGTTAATTCTTTTTAAGATGATTAATAGATAAATTCCTCAGGTCCAGCAATTTATTTGAGAATTTTATGAGTTCCAGAAGTATACGTTTGATCTAGATTACTACAGACTGGTCTGTTTTTGATAGATTCTGTTTTTCATGTGTTGTTTACTTATTTTGATGAATCTATGGCTAGTAAAAGAGTTTATAAACCATAGAGAAGTTGGAATACAGTAGGTTTAACACCAATATAAATAAAGAATGAGTTCATTACAGTACCTTGAAGTGGTGATTTATTTTCTTATACTAACGAAGCTCACAAGTTTTCTACTTTAAGTTTTGTGTTGTGAAGTTTTCAAGTTTTGGGTAAATATTCGATGGAATATGGAATAAGGAGTGGCAAGAGCCTAAGCTTGGGGATGCCCATTGCACCCCAAGGCAATATTCAAGGACAACCAAGAGCCTAAGCTTGGGGATGCCCCGGAAGGCATCCCCTCTTTCGTCTTCGTTCATCGGTAACTTTACTTGGAGCTATATTTTTATTTACCACATGATATGTGTTTTGCTTGGAGCGTCAATTTATTTTGTTATGATTTGCTTGATGTTATTTAGAACAATGTTTTGCATCTTTTATTTCAATAAAAGTGGCATTGATAGCCTTTACTATGCCTATTTTACAAGTCCACATGTTGCTGTTTGAAAACAAAAAGTTTACCGCTGTTGCAATAATTCCCTAGAAAAGTCAGAATGCGATAAAATGTTGAAACCTTTTGCATATTAAGCTCTGATAAAGTTACTATAGTGGGAATTTTCTTTCATAATTTTTGGATCTAGGCAAGTATGGATGTTGCTGCATTCTTTACAGACTATCCTGTTTAGGCAGATTGCTGTTTTGTTTGCATTGCTTGCATATGTTTGCTTCTTTAATGAGGATAGGACTATTAAATATGCAGAGGAATTTAGTATGCAATGTTGAATAATAATTTTAGTTATTTGCTACAGTAGAGTATGATAAGGTTTTGGCAATGGTTTATACTAACTTATCTCACGAGTCCTTGTTGAGTTTTGTGTGGATGAAGCTTTTGAGATTTAGGGAGACCGTGATATGAGAAGAATTAATGAGGCACAAAATCTCAAGCTTGGGGATGACCAAGGCACCCCAAGATAATATTTCAAGAAGTCTCAAGCATCTAAGCTTGGGGATGCCCCGGTTGGCATCCCACCTTTCTTCTTCAACAATTATCGGTTAGTTTCGGTTGATCCTAAGTTTTTGCTTCTTCACATGATGTTTGCTATTCTTAGAATGTCATTTTCTTTGGCTTTGCTTGCTGTTTGAATAGAATACCAAGATCTGAAATTATTAAATGTTAGAGAGTCTTCACATAGTTGCATAATTATTCGACTACTCATTGATCTTCACTTATATCTTTCGGAGTAGTTTGTCATTTGCTCTAGTGCTTCACTTATATCTTTTAGAGCACGATGATAATAACACATACGGTTGCTGCTAATAAGACGTGTATGTTGTGCGATGGGATTGCATACATAACAACAACAACATATAATCAGAATAATATTCTGATCACAACTTGAACTACCTGAGTAACGCGCCTGAACTTCCCTCTCTACGAACCCGACCTTTGGGCTATCTTCTCAACTGTGGCTTCTACCGCGATTTTTTCTGATCATTCGTGTTCTATGTGATGTAAGTGTAATCTGCAAATGTTTTTTAGCAACTAAATACCCGTTTAGATAGGAATCTCGCTCATAGGCGGATTTTTGCACTCGGGTCGTGATGAACTCGCGTTTTTTGCAATTTTATTGCCTGAGTTGTTCTACCTGAACTTCCCCTTGTGCTAGGTTGAACTTTGCCCAAATGGGGCTTGCGATATACCGATGGAAAGCTATGGACACCAGTATCATGTTCCAAGTTAAATTTTTGGCAAAACGTAAGCGGTTTAAGAGCAGTTTTGAAAACCGTTTTTTCTTCATACAAAACACGTGAATCGTATTTTTGATCGCATTTCTAAACCGTCTATCGGAATGAGGCAAATAATATGGCGTTGGAAAGCTGCTGCAAAGCCGCTCCTTCCACATGTTGAAAGTTTTCTTTAATTCCCTACAGGTAAAGTGTAATTTGGAAAATCGTAAAATTTTGCAAACCGAACAGCCGTGTTCGTATTTTCGATGCCATTTCTAAATGGCTAATCCAATTGATGCAAATGATATGGCGTTGGAAAGCTTATGAAATTGTGCTACTTTTTTGTGTTAAAAGTTTTTTCTAATTTTGAACGTTTTAAAAGTAATTTAGAAAATGATACAAGTTCTACCATGTTCGTATTTTTGAGCTAATTTTTTAACCGTACGTCCAAATGCAACAAATGATATGGCATTGGAAAGCCTGAGAAAATGTGAAACTTTTTGTTATATATTATTTCTCCCAATTCCTTACGTTTTTAAGTCAATTTTGAAAATGGCTAAAAACATATTTTTGCCATAATTTCTACAAACTTTATCGGAATGGGGCAAATTATATACCGTTGAAAAGATATGAAAAAGTGAAACTTTTTCATATTGATAGCTTTTCTCTGATTCCTAACTGTTTTAAGTAATTTCAAAAATGGCAAGATCATTCGTTCTGCCTTTATCGCGAAACAGATTCTTCGAAAATGCACTGCTTGAAGAACTTGAACTTCTTGACATGTCTATTTGAACTTCATTCTGTTTTTCACGTGCTTTTTTTTCTCGTAGATCTCCATCCACTGCTCGTAGCTCTCTATCCACTCATCGGAATTGAGCAAGTGATATACCGATGGAAAGCTGCTGTAGACTCGCAACTTTCCCGTCTTGATCATTTTTTCATACTCGCGACGGTTTTAAAAGTTTTTCATGTGAAATTCATTCAGTGTAGTAGTTGAACTTCCTGTTATTTTCACGTTGAACTTCTGTGACGTATTTTCGTTTGTAGTTTTTCTCATCCATTCGTTAGTGTTAGACAAATGGTCTTCCTTTTGTACAAACCCTTCTCACAATAATTTTTTAACTTTCTTCGAGCGAGGACTTGAACTTACACAAATGGTATTCCTGTCGTTTTGAAGTAAATTAGAAATTGACAAGATCATGATTTCTACCTTCATCGCGAATGGAAATGCACTGCGTGAAGTAGTTGAACTTCTCGGGCATGTCTGTTTGAACTTCACTCTGTTTTTGATGTGCTATTTTTTGACGTGCTGTGTTTTTGCACTGCGTGAAGTAATTGAACTTCTAGGGCATGTCTATTTGAACTTCACTCTGTTTTACTTTATTTTGTATTTTTTTCTTATATGAAATACACACCATGCAGTACGTGAACTTCCGATTGTTATCACTTTTGAACTTCACTCTGGTTTGAGGGAATTATTTTAAAACACAAAAAACAACATTTTTAATGTATTTTGGACATCTAAATACACGGTGAACCTCTCTCACAAGATTTTTTTGAACTTTTCCTCGCCGAGAAATTGAACTTCTAGCAACCATTCTTTTCGTTTATAATTTGAACTTCACCTTTTTATATTTTGAGTAAAGAATTGTATTCAATTTTTATACGAAAAAATCTTAGTTTTGTAATAAACATTATACAGATTGTTCGCTATTTCGAACTGAACTTCTTGGTTTATTCATTAGCAATGGGAAACATTTAAGTTTTTGTGATAAATATTGAACTGCTCCATTTTCTGACATTAAACTTCTTGGTTTATTATTTATTATCGAGGAAAATCTTTTTTTTTCATATGCATTGAACTATTGTATTTTTTAAAATTGAATTTCTTGGTTTTTTCAGTTTGGACCTCTTGGTGTTATTCACTTGTAACTGGAAAAATGCTAATTTTGTAATAAACATTGTACAACTTCTTGGATATTTTCGAACTGAATTTCTTGGTTTTTTTCGTTAGTAACAGGAAAATTTATGAGAAAAATCTGCATTTCTTAAAGACATCGAACTTCACCATTTTTTAAATTTAAACTTCTTAGTTTTATTTGTTAGTAATGGGGAAAATCCTTTTTTGAACTTTCCCGGGCATGTCACTTGAACTTTGAGCAACTAAATTTTTGATCAAGACAACCGTCACAAATTCGCTGCCGTTTGAGAGCAGTATTAAAAATGGCAAAAACAACATCATTTTTCCTTGTTTTTTACATATAATTGAAGGTCAGACATCTCGCACTAGAGATCTTGAACTTCACCGGGAGGAGCACGTGAACTTCTTGCCACAAACATTTTAAGCTTTTAGTTTTCTGTTTCTTATATTCTTATTTGAAACGCATTTTGTGTAGTAGTTTAACTTCACGCTATTTTTCACCTTGAACTTCTGACATGTATTTTTGTTCACCCACTCACAACAATTTTTTAACTTTCTCGGGCCGAGCACTTGATCATCAGCGTACATATGATGTTTTTCATGTAGAAACTAGAAAATTTGAGTTTTTTTGTATATATCAAACTACTCCATTTTTTTCAATTTGAAATTCTTGATTTTCTTTTTAAAATCGAATTGCTCTAAAAAAATCTTAAAATGCCAAAAATGACGCTACCCTTTATCAACGAAAAAATTGAATTTTTATAGACATCAAACCACTCTCTTTTTCCAATTTTTAGAACCTCTTTGTGTATTGAGTATTTTTAGTAAATGTCAAACTTCTTCATTATTTCAAACCGAACTTCTTGGTTTATTCGTTAGTAACGGAAGAAAATCGAGTTTTTGTAATAAATATCAAACTGCTCCATTTTTTGAAATTGAACTTCTTGGTTTATTCACTAGTTATGAAAAGAAATCGAGTTATTTTATTTTTAATTTCAACTTCTTGTGTTCTTCTTGGTATATAAACAGCGAACTACTCTGTTATTTTATTTGAACTTCTTGATTTATTCACTTAGTAACTAAAGAAATAAAAAAAATCTAATTCTTTCAAGCATGTAAGTCTTAGGTATTTCATAAACATAACTTCTCTACTTTTTAAATTTGAACTTCTTAGTTTTACTTTTTAGAAAAAAAATGAAATTTCAAGTAAACATCTAACAAAAGGCGATAAAAGCCTTATAGGGCAAGGCAATTAAAAAAAGCCTAAAAGGTTATCTTTCCAAAATAAGGGAAAAATCATGGGGGAGATTTTTTTCACCCCGTAATATGTTCTTCGAACTTTCTAATGAATTAAATTTGAACTTCTAGAACATTTTCTAGGTTAGACTTTGTTTTCTTCTTGTTTTTCATGTCATGTATGCTTTGTGTTTTCTCCTTTTTGGATGTTTTTCATGTCTTGTGAATATATTCACTTTTTTCATCTTTGCATTATACATGATCTTTTGTTGTAACATCATACTGCATGTGCACTTTCTTGCGGTTTAGTTTTGGCCAAATAGGAAGTTTAGAGAAATGGACCAAAACACACGTTTTTTGCACCTGCGGGTATAGCTGAACTTCATACATCAAAAAACAATCAGAAACAACACATAAATGGACAGGGGGGAGGAATCGACCCTTTGATCTGGATACGGTACAACAATAGGAAAAACAGAAAAGCGAGATCGACCGAGGATGGAGCTTGGGGGGCGTAGATGTGCTGGGCGGCCACTCGCATGGTGCCTCGAAATGGAGCAAGTTGCGGAGGTGTGGCACACACTCACACGGTGTGGATTTGAACATCCTCAGATGGCAAAGTTGAACGGCCTGGGCACTGCCGCTGTTGTGTGTCTCCGCCGCTGCTGCCGAAGTAGAAGTTGAACATGTAGCGCCGAGGGGACGAGGTCCCGCGGGGCCGTGGCCTGCAGCGTCGGCGGGAGGATCCCGGTTGGGAAGGCGGAGCGCGGGGCGGGGGCGACGGCTCCGGTGGCTGAAAGTGCGCCCGGGTGAGACAAGCGGCAGGATCCACCGGAGGAAGAGAAGGAGAAGAGGAAGGGGTTGACCGGATTCGCGTTCGCAGCAAGAAGGGGACTGCATGGGGAGCCGGCCATGGACTGCGTGCCAGGTTGATGGTACTCGAGGATCCGCGGTGGCGGTGGTGATTGGGGCGCGGAGGAGCGTGCGGCCATGGCGGAAGTGCGACAACAGGTTCCTGGTGGCGTGGGCGGCGCCCAGCGCCCCCGTGCTGGTAGGTCGGTGGGGGCGGCGGCGCCTTGGGTAGGACACCCGGTGGGAGGAGGCGCGCTGGGCGGCGAGATCCAGGGAGGAGGAGGGTGGCGGCGCGATCCAGGGAGGAGGGCGGCGGCGGTCAGGGAAGGGGATCGGGGTAGCGGCTGTGGTGGGGTGGGCTTTTCTATAAAAATCGGTCCGGTGGGCTTTTCGGGATCTTAGGAACACCTCGGTCGCTCCCTATATAGGCATGACGTGATCCAAATAACTATTCTAATCATGAGATTAGAATAGTGTTGTCCTATATGTATATGCACACTTATAAGCTGGTTGCATAACCAAATTAGACATCCACTTATATAGGTGGCTACTATAACCATGGCACTTGCACACACCAAAGTAAACTATTACATGCATAATTACATAGGTGTCTACTACACACATGACATTTCCACACACCAATAAAGTAAACTATGTATTAAATGCATGATTAACTAGCATAAACGATGATTTGATCATCATCTACTTCTTGTGACGCTTGCTCTGCTTGTGGCTCGATCTGGGCTCGTCGATTTGGGTAACAAGGTACTTCCTCATGTCAACGATCCGCCTGTGCATCTCATAGCATGTGTACATGCTCTTGGCCGCAAACCTGAGGTGAGGTTCATCCAGTTGCCGCATCAAGGCCCTGTGCGAGCATAGGGGACTTGTTCTCTGGGCATTCTGCTTCATCTTTTCGTAGTAGGGGTCGATGATGGCCGAGGCAAGTTTGACCAGGGAGTCCTTCTTCGTGCTACCCCATATACCCTATAGTGGTCATGGATTTCAACAAGGTTCTTGCAGGCCAAGCCTGTAACACTGAGCGTGTTTACATCGTCGGTGGTTTTCACCGTGGCGAAGTTGTAGCTTATCTCGTTTGCTTGTCCCACAATTGCCAATGGCACCGGTCCGTCATCATCGCTCAACCACTCCGCTGTCATCATAGGACAACTCCAGCTAGGAGGCTACACCGCGGTGGCGGCGCAGTCCCCGGCGTAGTGTACTGCGCATGGCTTCCTTGTTGGGTGTGTGCGGAACACCCACCACACGCTCCGCCGCCGCTGCCCATCGGTAGCTGTTGCCGGCCGTCGTTGCCGCCACACCACCATCGAAAGCCAAGGCCATCTTCGCTTCGCTGCCGCAGCCCAAAGGCGAGAGGTGTCCGTTGTGGCCGCCACCCCATTGCCAGCCACCGTGGCCATCAGCCGCTCCGTCACCACGGCCCGAAGGCGGGAGGTGGTGGTCGTGGCCGCCACCCCATCATCGGCCGCCGTGGACGCCAGCCCACCGTTGACTGTTGGGATCATCACCTGCTCCGCCAACGCCGCCTGAAGGAGGGAGGCAGAGGTGGAGGCCCGCACGTGCGTCAGTGACCTTGCACGCTACATCGAGTTCCTGCAGGAGGAGGAGGAGTGCCTCGTCGAGCATGCAAAGAGCCTTACCATAGCCATGGCCGCAACACACGTCGACGCAGATGCGAGGAATCAGGAGATCTACAAGTAGTCTGGCCGCTTCAAGAGGCACTGCTGCAGGAGACTGCTAACACGACACTATGATCAGAGACCCTTTGGCGAAACTGTGTGCGATGCAATAATCGCAAACGGTGGTGTAAAAAACCCCTCAAAGAAGGTGCAAAACGTTTGCGATGATGGATGCATCAAACATGGTTAAGATTTTAGTTCCGTGTGTGATGCAGGGTATACGTAATCCATTCAAACTGTCTGCGACGAGGCAGAACAACAGAAACGGGCAACCATCACAATGTGTGTGCGATGCAGGACACACGGTTAATCCATTCGAACTGTTTGCGATGAGGTAGAACAACATAAACGGGCAGCCATATCAATGTGTGTGCGATATATGGCATACGGTTAACTTGAACGAACTATTTTCCATTAGGGAACACAACAGAAATGGTTCAACTTAACTAGATGTGTGTGTGATATGCAACATACAGTTCACATGGATGAACTGTTTGCGGTGAGCCAAAAGAACACAAACGAGTCTTGTAAACAAGATGTGTGTGATACATGGCAAACAGCCGACTCGGATGAACTATTTGTGATGAGAAATTACAACACAGACGGTCAATACAGTTACTTCGTGAGTGATTCTGTGTGTACAAAAAACTTTGAAAAATGCAAACTAGTTGCTTGCGGTTTCTAGGAGTATCGCACACGATGTGTCTGTGAGTACTCATGTGCGATGATTAGTATGTTACACATACTTCTCCTTATGTTAACATGTGTGTGAATTTGCAATATGGACAGTTGATATGCAAATGCCTTCTAGACATCGGGCACACGCTTAAACTCAATGAACTGTGTATGATACTAATACTTTACATGAAAATTTATGAACTTGGGTAACAACATTTGAGTAACATATATATAGTAACAACTAGCACATTCTAAGAGGCTGAGGGCCAACAACCACAACTATCCACTGGAAGCAGCTTGATCATGGCGACTCAGCATCTCGTCAATGAAAAGGAAGAGCCCTCCTATGCCTTGGTAGAGCAGGAGTAGAACAATGTCTCCAATTTTCCAATATGGATGCATTGCCACGAGAAGTGAGAACTTGTTAATTTGAATGGTTCCATTTTGCGGGAAATGCAGTACCTTGCAATCACTTTGGCGTTATTAGCAGGCACAAGTGTAATTCCGACCACGCCGGAAAATCGATCCAAGAACGGCTATAGGGGGCAATTTCTGTTGACATGTAGAATAAAAAACAATTGTAACATATCATTGAAGATCAACAAAGTTTATGACATGCTTCAAGTCCTTCCAGTGAAATTTGGCACGCTTAGTAACATACATATCGTTCACTATGCATCCAACATATCCTGCTTATAAGGTGGAAAGGTATTATTTATTCAGAACATGGCAGAAGAATATATAGTGCGCATAAATTGGTAAACAGAATTTGTTACTACCTAGGAACGGAGTCAGAATATGATATCACAATTGGTTGCTTAAATAGTGATCAATTGGTTGCTTAAATAGTAATATGACAGCATGGATAGTAATATGACAACATGGAGAAAGTTGAAAGGACACTAACCTCGATCATACTTTGATTGGCTGATGACGTTGGGGAAGTAAATATCCATGTTAATTAGACCAGGCTGTGGTGCACGCACTAGAATTTTATTGCCAGCTTTCAGTTCATAACACTTAGACATTTTTCTCCAAAGGTCCGCATTAAAATAGGAGTGACTATCTTTATCAAGTTTTACGCTAACCTCATTGTAAATCCATGTTGCGTTGTCAATATGACATCTTGGGAGTCATCAACAAAGTAAAGCCCAAGATTTCCTTCTACTCTTGTTCTTGCAAAGCAAGGGATGTACTACTTGAAATGAAAATTAAGATCATAAATTAGATATATTGAAATAACCGAGCAAGATGCAAATATGGGAGTAACTGATAGAACATATCCATATATAGATGCAATCAAAGTACAAAAAAAAGAATTAGAAATAGATAGTGTAACAAAGATTTGATGCAAATATATAGATAATGTGGCAACAGACGGTATATGTTCACAAATTTAGGCCATGCCGACCGTGGTAGGTTGAGCTTGAACATACCGAGCACTCCCTGAAGTCATCCGGAATGGTGAGATAGAACTTTGTTTCCGACTGGCCACGACCACAGTTGCCCAATTTGTGCTCGCACTGTGTACACATGAATGAACACCCATGAATCAACTAGAACAAAAATGATTCCACGGCGATTTCCGTTGGTTGATTAACAACGACGACGGACTGCGATAAGAGATGAGTAAATATTTTGCTAATTAAGTTGATTACCTTCTCCATGAGAAAAACCCTGGCCCAATCCCGTAGAAAACTCTAGTCGACCAGAGTCTAGAATGTCGGTGCAGATAGGCGGCGAAAAGCAGTGGAGGCAAAATCCGGTGCCGCTTGGAGCGCGACCTACGCCCGCCGCCAACAACCGTCGAGCTTAGGGTGCAGAGTTGCGGAGGAGTCCGCGGCGAGTGAGTGGGGACGAAGTGGGCGAGGGTTTTCTTTTCCTTTTGCATGCGTGATTGAACACACACGGTTCGCAGAGGCGACGAAGATGATTCCTGTGCGATAGTAAATCACCGAGATTGAATGGGAATCCAAATTTCCTTTGTCCTTCATCCATGAGTTTTTTCTATGATGAACATAAACCCTGCTAATCACTATGTTCAAATTTGACACTTTTCCAGGTTCATTTACAATATTTAGGGGATTATGTGCATTTTGTAGGCATTAATGCACATAATTCAAATTCAAACAATTGGAGCATGAAAGGGTGCACAAGAACGGTCTGGAAAAACCATACTCATGGTATTTAGTATTTTCTCAAGCCTTTTACAAGGAATGGGTAGAGATTTCAATGGAATGCGTGGCAATAGTCAACCACAAATGCGTCATTTACTGGGTTATCAACTATAGAACAATGAAATATGTGCTTGAAAAACATGACGACTAGCATGGTGCCATGGTATAGCCTCACTGTGCCCTGGTTAAAAGCTGAGAAGGTTTGATTTATGTCGTCATGCATGCCCTTCATAAATCGAACCATCACCGAGGAAGTTTAATGCTTTCGAAAAGGAAATCACCAAGATTGAAGGGGAACCCAAATTTCCTTCCTAGTTTGTCATTCAATTTTTTTCCAACGATCAACATACCACCTCAAATGAAACCTATTCAAATTTGACATCTTTCCAAACTCATTTACCATATTTAGGGGATTGTGTGCATTTTTAGGCATTAATTATGCACATAATTCAAATTCAAACAATCGGTGCATGAAAAGGTGCACAAGAACGGTCTGGAAAACCATGCTCGTGCTATACAAAAAATGAAACACATGGCTGGAAAACATGATGCCTGGTGTGGTGCCATGGTATGGCCTCACCATGCCCTGGTAAAAATTGGAGAATGTTTTCCTTATGTCGTGATGCGCGCCTTTCATAAAATGAACCACCATCTGAGGAAGTTTCATGGTTTTGAGGGGGAAATCACCAAGATTGTAGGGGGATCCAAATTTCCTTTGTCCTTTGTCCACGAGTTTTTTTCTATGATGAGCATACAACTTACAAATCACCGTGTTCAAATTTGGCACTTTTCCAGGTTCATTTGCCATATTTAGGGGATTATGTGCATTTCCTAGGCATTAATGCGCATAATTCAAGTTCAAACAATCGATGCATGAAAGGGTCCACAAGAACGGCATAGAAAACCATGCTTGTGCCATTTAGTAAATTCTCATGCCTTTTACAAGGAATGGACAGACATTTCGATGAAATGTGTGGTAATAGTCAGCCACAAATATCTGTTTGTTGGGTTTTCAACTATAGAAAAAATGAAATAAATGCTTAAAAAACTTGATTCCTGGCATGGTGCCATGGTATGACCTCACCATGCCCTGGTAAAAATTTGAGAAGGTTTGGCTTATGTCGTCATGCACGCCCTTCATAAGTCGAACCATCACCGAGGAAGTTCCATGCTTTCGAGAGGGAAAATCCCCAAGATTGAAGGGGAATCCTAATTTCTGTCCTAGTTTGTCATTCAGTTTTTTTTCCAACGATCAACATACCGCCTCAAATGCAACGTGTTCAAATTACATTTTCCCGGGCTCATTTACCATATTTAGGGGATTATGTGCATTTTCTAGGCATTAATGGACATAATTCAAATTCGAACAATCGGTGCATGAAAAGGTGCACAAGAACGGTCTGGAAAACCATGCTCGTGTTATTTAGCACATTCTCATGCCTTTACAAGGAATGGGCAGATATTTCAAGGAAATGTGTGGCAATAGTCAACCATAATCGCGTTGTTTACTCGGTTAACAACTATGCAAAAAATGAAACACATGGACAACAAGATGCCTGGCGTGGTGCCACGGTATGGCCTCACCACACCCTGGTAAAATTGGAGAATGTTTTCCTTATGTCGTGATGCGCGCCTTTCATAAATCAAACCATCACCGAGGAAGTTTCATGGTTTCGAGGGGAAATCACCAAGATTGAAGGGGGATCCAAATTTCCTTTGTCCTTTGTCCACGAGTTTTTTTCTATGATGAGCATACAACCTGCAATCCGCCGTGTTCAAATTTGGCACTTCCCGGGTTCATTTGCCATATTTAGGTGATTATGTGCATTTCCTAGGCATTAATGCGCATAATTCAAGTTCAAACAATCGATGCATGAAAGGGTCCACAAGAACGGCCTAGAAAACCATGCTCGTGCCATTTAGTAAATTCTTATGCCTTTTACAAGGAATGGACAAATATTTTGATGAAATGTGTGGCAGTAGTCAACCACAAATGTCTATTTGTTGGGGTTTCAACGATAGAAAAAATGAAATAAATGCTTAAAAAACTTGACGCCTGGCATGGTGCCATGGTATGACCTTAGCATGCCTTGGTAAAAATTTGAGAAGGTTTGGCTTATGTTGTCATGCACGCTCTTCATAAATCGAACCATCACCGGGCAAGTTCCATGCTTTCAAAAGGGAAATCCTCAAGATTGAAGGGGAATCCAAATTTTCTTTGTTCTTTGCCATGGAGTTTCTTTTCTATGATGAACATACACCCTGCAAATCACCGTGTTCAAATTTGGCATTTTCCGGGCTCATTTACCATATTTAGGGGGCTATGTGCATTTTCTAGGCATTTAGTGCATATAAATCCAATCCAGCTACAGGTGCACGGGTGTGATGTGAGGGACGTGGATTGCCGTTCGACCGCGACGCATCCAACGATGCACACGCGCGATCCGCGTGGCTAGGGTTCCGGCCAATCATAATGCAACACAAAATAGGCTCAGCGCACACTGTTTTCTGAAGCGACGGAGATGAACCATGTGCGATAATGAACGAGCAAAATTGTAAGGGAAGCCAAATTTCTGTTGTCGTTTGTGGTTGAGATCTTGAATACCACCGCACTGTACGGCTGCCCGGCCCCTCCGTCCCAGAGCTCTCTCCAGGCGTTGTCCATGGCACCGCGGCTCACATTAACTGGTAAGGAAGCGATGGCATCCTGCCACACCGCCTTCCTCGCCGCCCGCGATCGCACACATGGTAAGGAAGCGATGGCATCTCGCCGCGCCGAGTTCATCACCGCTGGCGGCCAGACAGTTACATGTGCGGACTTTGAGGCTGCCATGGCCGAATGGGTGGTGGATCTAGAAGCGGCCAAAGCCACACAGAAGGAGCGGAAAAGGCAGAAAGCAATCAAGAAAAGAGAGTCCTGCCACCGCAAGAAAAAAGAGGCTGCACGCCGTGGTGAGGAGAGCTTGGCGGAGATCGAAGCACGGTGGGCTGCCGCCTACAAGGCTGGGAAGGAGAACGTCGGCGTCTGGCCAGCATGCCCTGATGGCAACATGTGAGAAGTAGTTTAAGTTTGTAGTATTAAAACAAATTACCAATAGTACTTTAAGTTTGTAGTATTAACATACAATGTCGGTAAGAGCATCCTTTGAGGGCTTTGAACGTTGATTAGCATGTGTGCCCATGTGCATTTTTGTGTGTTAATCATTAGAAGATCACAAAACACACGGTTTCTATGCCGTACCCGTCTGCGTTTTTTTGCGTTAATGACCCATAAGTCAGTCACCTGTACGATATTTCCTAATAAACCAGGCATACCATTGACCGAAAAAATCAAGTACACGTGTAAACTTTTTTGGAGACGGGATCTGCCAACTTTATTTTTTCTTGCACACGAGTATTTTACGTGCTTCGTCTGTGTTGTGTGTTTCCCCCGCCCAGGTTTCAAATTTCGCACCGAAATTTTCATTAGGCGCGCGATTTTAGAATTTATTCCTCCAACCACATCCCCTCCCCCTTAGTATCCCCCTCCCTCGCGCCTCCCCCTACCGCCATCTCAAACCGCCGCTGCCGCAACCACAGCTTCAACCACATCTACATTCTGCTCGGATCCAGTCAGGTAACCCACTGATCTCTGCAACTTCCCCGGCTTGATTCCTTAAATGGCGCCTACGAAACATCCTCATGCCTCCGACCCCCCCACCAGGAGCTGATGGCAGTCCAAGGCGCGATGGCCGGTGTGCGTGCTGACCCGGAGGAACACCTCGCCTCTGCCGCCACCGACATGGTGCAAGCTCTGGCCTAGATGAAATCCCCCAGCGACTACCCCCCAGGACTTAACAGGTAAGATCAGACCATCTTAATCTTACCAATACCACTTGCAACGGCTATGATTTGTACAGTTGATGTATCAAGCATGTTCGTGCCTTGTTTATTTCAGTACTACACACTGTGTGATGTTCAAATATTACCATGTCCATCTCAATTTCACCAATACCAGCAACAAACTTACAATACATGACTCAGGATATAACTAGAGATGTTGCCCATTTGCTATTTTTAGTGGATGCTAACCCTGTTGCACTTAACATGCCTGCCCATATACTTACGTAGGGTCATAACGGCCGATGCTTTTGTTTGCCATCGAGGTGAGCTGCATCCCATGTCTTACAGTATTTCACATAATTTGTGCAATTGCAGTTTAACTTCTACCCATTTACTGGTTGCCTGTAGGTACACATGTCACTGGCACTGATCCACGCTTTGACCCAGAGGAATAGCTCGCCTCTGCTGTCACTGACTTTGGGCGAGCTCTGGCCAAGTTGAAGTGCCCCAACAACTACCTCTCAGGACTTACCAAGTATGTACTCACTAGCTCAATCTTACCAATACCAGTTGCAATTAATGGCTATGTTCTGTACGGTCGATGTATTAAGCATGTTCTAGTAAACATGCCTAACACATTTTTGCTACTTTCCCTACCTTTTTATAGACATCCGGGCCATTCTCTGCTCTGGTAGCATGCACCTGCCTTGTGATGTTTAACTATGCCAATTGCATTTTTATCAGTACCGGTTTCAATGTCTATTAAGCCTGTTGCAATTAACAGTTGAATCCATTTTTAAACAGTTGCATTTCAATGGCTACAAACTTACAAAACATGACTTAGGATGTTGTCAAGCCTGTTGCAATTAACAGTTGTATCCATTTTTAATCTGTCCATTTGCTACCATGCTACTCTCCGCAATGAAGATATACTAGAGATGCTGCCCCATTTGCTTTTTTGGTGGAAGCTAACCCTATTGTACTTAACATGCTTGTCCATGTACTTACGCAGGGTCATAACGGCCAATGCTATTTTTTGCCATCAAGGTTAGCTGCATCCCATGTCTTATAGTATTTCACATAATTTGTGCAATTGCAGTTTAACTTCATTTATATACTGGTTGCCTGTAGGTACACATGTCAGTGGCACTGGTCCATGCTTCGACCCGAAGGAACAGCTCGGCTCCGCCGCCACTGACTTCGGGCGGGCTCTGGCCAAGATGAAGTGCCCCATTAACTACCGCTCAAGACTTACCAAGTATGTACCCACTAGTTTAATCTTACCAATACCAGTTGCAATTAATGGCTATGTTTTGTACTGTCGATGTATTAAGCATGTTGTAGTAAACATGCCTAACACATTTGAGCTATTTTCCCTACCTTTTTATAGACAACTGGGCCATTATCTGCTCTGGCAACACCTGTCCTGTGATGTTTAACTCTGCCAATTGCATTTTTATCAGTACCGGTTTCAATGGCCATTAAGCCTGTTGCAATTAACAGTGTATCCATTTTTAAAGAGTTGTATTTCAATGGCTACAAACTTACAAAAACATGAATTAGGATGTTGTTAAGCCTGTTGCAATTAACAGTTGTATCCATTTTTTAATCCGTCCCTTCGCTACGGTGCTACTCTTTCGAAATGAAGATATCACTACAGATGCTGCCATTTTATTACCATTTGCTATTTATGGTGGACATTAACCCTGTTGTAGTTAACATTGGCTTTCCATGTACTTACACAGGGCTACAATGGGCGATGCTGTTGTTTGCCGTCGAGGTTAGCTGCATCCCATGTCTTATACACCATCTATTCCTAAATATAAGTATTTTTAGAGATTCCAATATAGACTACATAAGGAGCAAAATGAGTGAATCTAAATTCTAATCTAAACTATATCTGTAATTCTATATACATCCGTGTGTAGTTCATATTGAAATCTCAAAAAAATACTTGTACTTAGGAACATAGGTAGTTGTATTTTACATCATTTGTGCAATCTCAGTTTAGCTTCTAACATTTACTGGTTTCTTGTAGGTACATATATGAGGGGTACTGATCCACGCTTTGATCCCTTTTGCGTATGGGGCAATGAGATATTCATGAACAAGCGTCAAGTGAGGAAACTAAGAAAGATTGTTAGGCGAAAGAAATGGGTGATTGGAATT
Source organism: Triticum aestivum (assembly GCF_018294505.1). NCBI lineage: Eukaryota > Viridiplantae > Streptophyta > Magnoliopsida > Poales > Poaceae > Triticum > Triticum aestivum. The sequence continues at coordinate 578,174,325 of NC_057812.1, forward strand.
AAGCTCTTTATTTACACTTTGTCGAAGACAACAGTGAACTTTAGTATGGTATGTAATGTGTTGCCTTTTCCCCCTGCCCACAACAAGTTACTCTATTAGACCTCGGTATCTGATATTTTTCTCTTTTCAATGGTTTTTGAAGCTATTTACTGATGATTACCTTGCAAACTACATGACCGGAGTGGAGGCAACTAAGGTTAAAGTATATAATTCATGCTACCATGATAATGCTCTAGAAGTCTTCCTGAAGGCGATGAAGGATGTGCGGGCGATCATCACAAGGGGTTGGACAAAAGTGGTTTGTGCCTATGGCATGTAGGAAGGCACATTATGGGCATTCTGCTTCTTCAACACCGTCGGCAGTCAAAATGATTTACGCTTGTCTCTTCACCTTTACCGCCTTTAAATACTGCGGTTCATCATAGTTAATTGCTGCCTAATCCTGTAATTACTGAATGTATTGTACTGGCAATTTTATTTATGGATTCGTTGTTGAACCATTGTGCTGAGAATTTGAATTGCACATTTCATATTCAAAATTTCCAATTATAATAATAAATTGCAGGCAAAAAAATAGAGCAAACGGTCATGGACATTTGCAAACGGTTCTAGCAGTAAAAGCGCTTGCGATGGATAGCCCAATGCCACACAGTTTTCTACATCAAATCGTGTGTGATGTAGTTAATGAAAGAAAACAATTAACCATGGCAGGGCGTGTGTGATAGTTACACCTTTCACACATGAGCGTATACATAAAACCGTGTGGGATGTACATCCGAGCGGAAACGTTTTCCCTGGATTGACTGTGTGGGATGTACATAAGAACGCAAACGTATTCCTTGGATTGACTGTGTGTGATATACATACAGACATAAATGTTTTTCTAGGATTCACCATGTGGGATGTACATACCTACAGAAATGATTTTCTTGGATTACCGTGTGGGATGTACATACCTACGGAAATGATTTTCTCGATTTACCTTGTAGGATGTACATACCTACGGAAATGAGTGGGTTTTGATGCCTCGCCCGATCGCACATGACCCGAGCCTAGATCCCAGGAGGGCCTATCCCCCACTATTTTTGGGTCGTGTGGGAAGGTCACCCTATCGCACACACTCACTTGGCGACAGTTCCAAATGCCATCGCGGAAAGTGGTAAAAAACTGTTTGTTTAATTAGGACCAATGCGCACCAGTGAGGGATTGTCTGGAGCGGCAATGGGCGTTCGAGCTGGCGAGCGTCGCTGAACGTGCAGCAGCGGTAGGCACCATATTGCATTTCTCCAGCTCGTCGGTAGGCTCCTCCTCCTCCTCTACCTCTTACTGAGCACGCTCGGTAGAGGAGAGGCTGCCGAAAGTAGCACAAAGCCCCTTCATGGTAGTAGTAGTATTTAGGGGCTATTTTGTTCAGTTCATCTGACTATAGATGTGTGGTCGAACTGTACAATGTACGTAAAATTAGCTAGTATATATAGTTGAACTAGCTATTTCAGTACGTGGTTAGCAACAATTGGGGAAAAGTTTGGTCAGTTCAGCTGTCGAGTTGAACTGCTTGTATAAATTAAGGACGACTGCTTAATCTATGAATGAAATCTATGCTTAATTACTGAATTTTAGTTGCAAAAATTAGATAGTGCTAGTCGAGTATCTCAATGTTTTGCCAGCAATCAACAGTGCCCTAGTGTTTGAAATTCATTCCCATTTCTTGCATGGGACCTAAGCATGCCCCGAAGGACACATATTTAATTTTTCAACCAATTTATATGCACTGGAGCTTGTGCATGTAGTTCAAATTTGAATTATGCACATAAAATGCCTAGAAAACCCAATTAATGTATAAAAATGTCCAAACAAACCCCAAAAAATTCGAAAATTAAACACAACACTCATGTTGTTCTATGTCGACACTAGAAATTTTTTGAAAGCAATAAGAGGCAATGGATATCGTTTCGTCCCTAAAGGTGGCACGTTCCCTACCGAAACCATCACGCTTGTTATGAGAAGCTCTGGTTTGTGAGAAGCTTATACCCAAACCTGCCCCAAATGGGACAATTTTTTTACCACGACATGTTGATGCCGCTCCATGATAGCATGCCAAGTTTCATGAATTTGAGACAAGTTTTGGATTTACTAGGATTTAAAAACCAGGTATCTCAATGTTTGCAACCGAGTGATGGTGTCAGGGTGTTTGGAAGTCATTCCCATTTCTTGCATGGGCCCTAAGCATGCAACCAAGGACACATATTTGATTTTTCAACCAGTTTATATGCACTGGAGAATGTGCATGTAGTTCAAATTTGAATTATGCACATAAAATGCCTGGAAATCTCAATTAATGTATAAAAATGTCCAAATGAACCCTGAACAATTCCAAAAATAAACACAACACTCCTGTTGTTCCATGTTGACACTCGAATTTTTTTGAAAGCAATAAGAGGCAACACATGTCGTTTCGTCCCCAAAGGTGGCACGTTCCCTACCGAAACCATCACCCTTGTTGTGAGAAGCTCTGGTTTGTGAGAAGCTTATACCCAAACCTGCCCCAAATGGGACAATTTTTTTACCACAGCATGTTGATGCCGCTAAATGATAGCACGCCAACTTTCATGAATTTCAGACGAGTTTTGGATTTACTAGAATTTAAAAACCAGGTATCTTAATGTTTGCAGCCGAGTGACAGTGGCAGGGTATGTGACATTCATTCCCATTTCTTGCATGGGACCTAAGCATGCAACCAAGGACACATATTTTATTTTTCAACCCGTTTATATGGACTGGAGCATGTGCATGTAGTTCAAATTTGAATTATGCACCTGAAATGCCTACAAAACCAAGTTAATGCATAAAAACGTCCAAACGAACCCTGAATAATTCCAAATTTTTTGACGACACACCTATAGTTGCATGTTCACTGCAAATAAAAGTTCTAGCAATTCAAACGCCAGCCTTTGCATCTATGACCCCATTACGTAATTCAAATCAAAATGATAAATCAAGTAGATCGTACACAATTTATTATCACCAACCATGTGAGATGCAACACAAAATATCTTGGAGCACCGTCGGTTTATAGTACGCCTATGGCTTACGCGAGAAGGTGCGCCGACTACAGTTCACGGCCGGCGTGTCAAGCACACTAGCTCAGTCCCCAAATATCATTTCACAATTCATTCATCGCCGATGAAAGATGGGGACGTGGACCCACGTCGTGAGGGCAACTCCGGCGGCCCACAAGGGCGAGAGCGCGGCCGCAGCCGCCAGGCGCATGCTAACAAGCTTCATGAGGGTGACCGTAGTTTGTGTTCGGGAGGCCAAGGCAGCCCAAATGGCCGCTATTGCTTCTCAAGCGGCAGCAGCAGCATCTGCCTCGGGGATAGCAACTGGCGAGAGCGGCACAACAGTTGTACGTTCCGCAGCAGTGGCCTTAGCCCTGATGGAGGCCGCCCACTACCATGTCGAGGCCGTTCACGCCCAGCTCGTGGCGGTCACCACACAAATCGAATGAAGCTTCTCTAACAACGGTCGGCAACCCAGGACCAAAGAGTTGGCAACCGCCAAGAGAGTTGAGCAGTCGTCCGTTCCTGTGCGGCATACCTTGCCACGACGGAGCCTGCCAAAGCCCAGATCGTGGCCGCCCACACCCAGCTCGTGGCGGCCTACTCCAAAGATATGGCGGACGTGGATGGCGAGATGCTTGCCGAGCATGGTGCAATTGATGCCATGGATCTCCTTCCCCAGGAGACCATCAGGCACGAGCTGGACATGGAGGCGGCAGTGGAGATCGACAAGCACCAGTCGTAGTAGTACTCTTTGTTTTTTTAATTAAGAGCATCGGTCTTTAATTTGTTAGAGTAATGTTTAGGTCAACTAGCTCTATTTAATTGCTGAACTAGCTCGATTAAGAAGTGTGGGTGTGCTGTAGTCTCCTTTGTGTACCCAAATTATGCAATGACGTGGATGACCATTGTAACCAGGGAAATTTGAACCAATTTTTTTGACGTTCAAACTCATCACACACGGGTTAAGCTATTTGAATCATTTGTGATGTTCACATATCGTACATAGTTCTGAACAAGGGACCATGTCTGATGACACTTTGCGCGCCAGTTTTTTCGCTGAAGCGATTCCAAATTTTCGGCTTCCACGGAAATATCTACCTCCCTGCCCCCTCCCCTTTACCGAAAGCCACATTTCTCCTGTTTCTGCCTTCCTTTCCAAGTTGAAACCTTCACTCCTTGTTTGCCGCACCGCCTCCGCCATGGCGACCCTCCTCCACGCTGCTCGGCCTTGCCTATCCAGGCAGGTAATCCACACCTGACCCCCATCCTCCTTCTCCTTCCACATCCCACATGCCCCGACCGCCAATGCGACACCTTCCACCCAAATCACCAACCCCTCCACCAAATAAGCGCCGCCCTAAGCCATGGTGCGCGCAGTATAGCTAGGATCCCAAGGACCATTTGGTAGCGGAGAAGCAAATCGCGCTCGCACGCGTGGATGAGGTTGCAATGGCTGCCATTCGTGTCGACCCCCAGATCTTGGAGGAGCACCTCGCCGTCGAGGCCACTATCGACACCTCGCGCGCCGACGACGTGACGCAGTTGGTTGTTTGGTTCAATTATGCAATGCGATGTTCAATTGTTGTGGGTGCATTCTATTATTGTATACCATGTGAGAAATAAATCGAATTTTGTTGTACTAAATACATGAGAAACAATTAAAATTGCTACATTTCCAAGTTGTTAAGCATGCTTGGTTCGGTTAATTGTCTGATCTTCTATTAGGAGTATGTTATATTGTGTAATGTGGTGCTCAGTTAACGTTTGGTTGATTTGTTGTGGTGTTTAGTTAACTGTTTTGTTTGGTTCAATTCTGCAATGCGATGCTCAATAGTAGTGGGTGCATTCTGTTATTGTATACCACGTGAGGAATAAATTGCATTTGGCTATAGTAAATACGTGAGAAACAAATATAATTGTTATATTTCTGTAACGCCTGTCAAATTTCGTTCCATTTGGAGGTCGTTTGATGCCCCAACGGTTAACCACGTTAACCACTGGACCCCTCTCTCTTTGCAGCCCAACACCCCTTCACAACAGCCCACTAGCCCATCTAAACCCCCTCCATGCTCTCCATTGTTGGATCACGATCGTGTGGGCGAAAACGACTCTGGAAAACTCATCTCCTAGCTCCCTCTAGGTATAAAACATCCACTTCCCCCCTAATTTTCAGCATACCCTAACTCCCCTAGCCTCCTCCCACCTTGGGGGCTATGCAGCCGCCTCTCCCTCCAGATCCGGCGCCGGCCACCCCTTCGTCGCCACGTGGCAAGCCGCCAATGGTCAGCGCCGCCGCCCCATCCAACCCATGCCCGCCACGTGTCCCCAGCCACCTCACCGTGCCTCCCTGCCGCCACTGCCCGCGAGGCCCGAGCTAGGCCCGCCGGGGCCCGAACCCACCATGGCCGAAGCCCACGCGAGCCCGGCCGGCCGCCCGCCGCCGCGTTCCCATGCCCCCTCCAGCGCCCGCGCCTTCGCCTCCCGCTTCCACGCCGCAGCTCCACCTACACGCCACCGCCGACGTGTGATGTCTACTACACAACCTTCTTGTAGATGTTGTTGGGCCTCCAAGTGCAGAGGTTTGTAGGACAGTAGAAAATTTCCCTCAAGTGGATGATCTAAGGTTTATCAATCCGTGGGAGGCGTAGGATGAAGATGGTCTCTCTCAAACAAACCTGCAACCAAATAACAAAGAGTCTCTTGTGTCCCCAACACACCCAATACAATGGTAAATTGTATAGGTGCACTAGTTCGGCGAAGAGATGGTGATACGAGTGCAATATGGATGGTAGATATAGGTTTTTGTAATCTGAAAATATAAAAACAGCAAGGTAACTAAAGATAAAAGTGAGCAAAAACGGTATTGCAATGCGTTGAAACAAGGCCTAGGGTTCATACTTTCACTAGTGCAAGTTCTCTCAACAAATAATAACATAATTGGATCATATAACTATCCCTCAACATGCAACAAAGAGTCACTCCAAAGTCACTAATAGCGGAGAACAAACGAACAGATTATTGTAGGGTACGAAACCACCTCAAAGTTATCCTTTCTGATCGATCTATTCAAGAGTCCGTAGTAAAATAACACGAAGCTATTCTTTCTGTTCAATCTATCCTAGAGTTCGTACTAGAATAAACCTTAAGACGTAAATCAACCAAAACCCTAATATCACCTCAAGTATCTGTGGGTATGATTATACGATATGCATCACACAATCTCAGATTCATCTATTCAACCAACACAAAGAACTTCAAAGAGTGCCCCAAAGTTTCTACCGGAGAGTCAAGACGAAAATGTATGCGAACCCCTATGCATAAGTTCACGAGGTCACGGAAGTCGCAGGTTGATCACCCAAACATACGTCAAGTGGATCACGTGATATCCCATTGTCACCACTAATAAGCACATGTAAGACATACATCAAGTGTTCTCAAATCCTTAAAGACTCAATCCGATAAGATAACTTCAAAGGGAAAACTCAATCCATTACAAGAGAGTAGAGGGGGAGAAACATCATAAGATCCAACTATAATAGCAAAGCTCACGATACATCAAGATCGTGCCGAATCAAGAAAACGAGAGAGAGAGATCAAACACATAGCTACTAGTACATACCCTCAGCCCCGAGGGTGAACTACTCCCTCCTCATCATGGAGAGAGCCGGGATGATGAAGATGGCCACCGGAGAGGGATTCTCGCCTCCGGCAGGGTGCCAGAACGGGTCTAGATTGGTTTTCGGTGGCTACGGAGGCTTGCGGCCGTGGAACTCCTGATCTAGGTTTCTTTCTAGAAGTTTGGGTATATATAAGAGGTGTTGGAGTCGAGAACAATTCAGGGGGTCCTCGAGGCGGCCACGAGATAGGGGGGCGTGCCCCCACCCTCGTGGTGGCCTCGGGACTCCTCTGGTCCATCTCCAGTACTCCATGGGCTTCTTCTGGTCCAAAAACAATCTCCATGAAATTTCAGGTCAATTGGACTCCGTTTGGTTTTCCTTTTCTGCGATACTCAAAAACAAGAAAAAAACAGAAACTGGCACTGGGCTCTAGGTTAATAGGTTAGTCCCAAAAATCATATAAAATAGCATATAAATGCATATAAAACATCCTAGATGGATAATATAATAGCATGGAACAATCAAAAATTATAGATACATTGGAGACGTATCAAGCATCCCCAAGCTTAATTCATGCTCGTCCTCGAGTAGGTAAATGATAAAAATAGAATTTTTGATGTGGAATGCTACCTAACATAATTTTTAATGTAATCTTCTTTATTATGGCAAGAATATTCAGATCCATAAGATTAACAAAAGTTTAATATTGACATAAAAATAATAATACTTCAAGGATACTAACAAAGTCATCATGTCTTCTCAAAATAACATGGCGAAAGAAAGCTATCCCTACAAAATCATATAGTCTGGCTATGCTCTTTCTTCATCACACAAAATATTTAAATCATGCGCAACCCCGATGACAAGCCAAGCAATTGTTTCATACTTTTGATGTTCTCAAACTTTTTCAATCTTCACGCAATGCATGAGCGTGAGCCATGGACATAGCACTATAGGTGGAATAGAATGGTGGTTGAGGAGAAGACAAAAAGGAGAAGATAGTCTCACATCAACTCGGCGTATCAACGGGCTATGGAGATGCCCATCAATAGATATCAATGTGAGTGAGTAGGGATTGCTATGCAACGGATGCACTAGAGCTATAAGTGTATGAAAGCTCAAAATGAAACTAAGTGGGTGTGCATCCAACTCGCTTGCTCACGAAGACCTAGGGAATTTTGAGGAAGCCCATCATTGAAATATACAAGCCAAGTTCTATAATGTAAAATTCCCACTAGTATATGAAAGTTACAACATAGGAGACTCTCTATCATGAAGATCATGGTGCTACTTTGAAGCACATGTGTGGTAAAAGGATAGTAGAATTGTCGCTTCTCTCTTTTTCTCTCTTTTTTTCTTTTTCTTTTTTTATTTGGGCCTTTCCTCTTTTTTATGGCCTATTTTTCTTTTCTTTTTTTATTTTTCGTCCGGAGTCTCATCCCGACTTGTGGGGGAATCATAGCCTCCTTCATCCTTTCCTCACATGGGACAATGCTCTAATAATGATGATCATCATACTTTATTTACTTACAACTCAAAAATTACAACTCGATTCTTAGAACAAAATATGACTCTATGTGAATGCCTACGATGGTGTACCGAGATGTGCAATGACTCATGAGTGACATGTATGAAAGAAAAATGAACGGTGGCTTTGCCACAAATACGATGTCAACTACATTCTCATGCAAAGCAATATGACAATGATGAAGCGTGTCATAATAAACGGAAAGGTCGAAAGTTGCATGGCAATATATCTCGGAATGGCTATGGAAATGCCATAATAGGTAGGTATGGTGGCTGTTTTGAGGAAAGTAAATGGTGGGTTTATGGTACCGGCGAAAGTTGCGTAGTACTAGAGAGGCTAGCAATGGTGGAAGGGTGAGAGTGTGTATAATACATGGACTCAACATTAGTCATAAAGAACTCACAAACTTATTGCAAAAAATCTATTAGTTATCAAAACAAAGAACTACGTGCATGCTCCTAGGGGGATAGATTGGTAGGAAAAGACCATCGCTCGTCCCCGATCGCCACTCATAAGGAAGATAGTCAAAAAATAAATCATGCTCCGACTTCATCACATAACGGTTCACCATACGTGCATGCTACGGGAATCACAAACTTTAACACAAGTATCTCTCAAATTCATAACTACTCAACTAGCATGACTCTAATATCACCATCTTCATATCTCAAAACAACCATCAAGTATCAAACTTCTCATAGTATTCAATGCACTTTATATGAAAGTTTTTATTATACCCATCTTGGATGTCTATCATATTAGGACTAATTTTATAGCCAAATAAAATTACCATGTTGTTCTAAAAGACCCTCAAAATAATATAACTGAATCATGAGAGTTCATCTATTTCTTCAAAATAAAACCGCCGACGTGCTCTAAAAGGATATAAGTGAAGCACTAGAGCAAATGACAAACTACTCCAAAAGATATAAGTGAAGATCAATGAGTAGTCAAATAATTCTGTAACTATGTGAAGACTCTCTAACATTTAAGAATTTCAGATCTTGGGATATTATTCAAACAGCAAGGAAAACAAAAGAAAATAAAATGACGCTCCAAGCAAAACACATATCATGTGGTGAATAAAAATATAGCTCCACGTAAAGTTACCGAAGAACGAAGATGAAAGAGGGGATGCCATCCGGGACATCCCCAAGCTTAGGCTCTTGGTTGTCCTTGAATATTACCTTGGGGATGCCTTGGGAATCCCCAAGCTTAGGCTCTTGCCATTCCTTATTCCATAGTCCATCAAATCTTTACCCAAAACTTGAAAACTTCACAACACAAAACTTAACAGAAAACTCATAAGCTCCGTTAGTATAAGAAAATAAATCACCACTTAGGTACTGTTGTGAACTCATTCTAAATTCATATTGGTGTAATATGTACTGTATTCCAACTTCTCTATGGTTCATACCCTCCGATACTACTCATAGATTCATCAAAATAAGCAAACAACACAAAGAAAACAGAATCTGTCAAAAACAGAACAGTCTGTAGCAATCTGGAGGTTTCGAATACGTCTGTCACTCCAAATTTTTTAAAATAAACTGGTGGACCTGAGGAATTTATCTATTAATCATCTGCAAAAATAATCAACCTAAACGCACTCTCCAGTAAAAAATGGCAGCTAATTTCATGAGCGCAAAAGTTTCTGTTTTTTAGAGCAAGATCGCAAAGACTTCACCCAAGTCTTCCCAAAGGTTCTACTTAGCACAAACACTAATTAAAACATAAAACTACATCTAAACAGAGGCTAGATGAATTATTTATTACTAAACAGGATCAAAAAGCAAAGAACAAAAATAAAATTGGGTTTCCTCCCAATAAGCGCTATCATTTAACGCCCCTAGCTAGGCATGATGATCTCAATGATGCTCACATAAAAGATATGAATTGAAACATAAAGAGAGCATCATGAAGAATACAACTAGCACATTTAAGCCTAACCCACTTCCTATGCATATGGATTTTGTGAGCAAACAACTTGTGGGAACAAGAACCAACTTGCGTAGGAAGGTAACACTACTAGGGAAAACCCTAGCAGCAGCGCGGGTTTTAGGTATAGCAGTAGCGTGGGGTACCATGCTACTGATACGGTGCTACAGCTAACCTGTAGTAGCAGCACGTGTGCACCCACGCTACTACTATACAAGCATAGCAGCAGTGGGTAGCAAGCAAGCACGCTACTGCTAATAGCTCTAGCGCACTTTATTAGGCCGCGCTACTGCTAGTGGCACGTGCTACCTCTTGAGCACTGCGTTGGTTTTCCCTTAAAGAGGAAATGGTGAGGCAGAAAAGTTGCTAAGTATTTCCCTCAGTTTTTTAGAACCAAGGTATCAATCCAGTAGGAGGCTACGTGCGAGTCCCTCGCACCTGCACAAAACAATAAATCCTCGCAACCAACGCGATAAGGGCTTGTCAATCCCTACACAGCCACTTACGAGAGTGAGATCTGATTGATATGATAAGATAATATTTTTGGTATTTTTATGATAAAGATGCAAAGTAAAATAAAAGGCAATAAAAATAACTAAGTGTTGGAAGATTAATATGATGAAGATAGACCCGGGGGCCATAGGTTTCACTAGTGGATTCTCTCAAGAACATTGGTATTTTACGGTGGGTGAACAAATTATTGTTGAGCAATTGACAGAATTGAGCATAGTTATGAGAATATCTAGGTATGATTATGTATATAGGCATCACGTCCGAGACAAGTAGACCGACTCCTGCCTGCATCTACTACTATTACTCCACTCATCGACAGCTATCTAGCATGCATCTAGAGTATTAAGTTCATGAAAACAGAGTAACACCTTAAGCAAGATGACATGATGTAGAGGGATAAACTCATGCAATATGATGAAAACCCCATCTTGTTATCCTCGATGGCAACAATACAATACGTGCCTTGCTACCCCTATTGTCACTAGGAAAGGACACCGCAAGATTGAACCCAAAGCTAAGCACTTCTCCCATTGCAAGAAAGATCAATCTAGTAGGCCAAACCAAACTGATAATTCAAAGATACTTGCAAAGATAACCATTCATACATAAAAGAATTCAGAGAAGATTCAAATATTGTTCATAGATAAGCTTGATCATAAACCCACAATTCATCGGTCTCAACAAACACACCGCCAAAAGAAGATTACATCGAATAGATCTCCACAAGAGAGGGGGAGAACATTGTATTGAGATCCAAAAAGAGAGTAGAAGCCATCTAGCTAATAACTATGGACCCGTAGGTCTGAGGTGAACCACTCACACTTCATCGGAGAGGCTATGGTGTTGATTTAGAAGCCGTCCTTGATGGATGCCCCCTCCGGCGGAGCTCCGGAACAGGCCCCAAGATGGGATCTCGTGGATACAGAAAGTTGTGGCGGTGGAATTAGGGTTTTGGCTCCATATCTGATCGTTTGGGGGTACGTAGGTATATATAGGAGGAAGGACTACGTCGGTGGAGCAACAGGGGGCCCACGAGGGTGGAGCGCGCGCCTGGGGGGGGGGGGGTAGGTGCGCCCCCTACCTCGTGGCCTCCTCCTTTGTTTCTTGACGTAGGGTCCAAGTCTCCTGGAACATGTTCGGTGAGAAAATCACGCTCTCGAAGGTTACATTCCGTTTGGACTCCGTTTGATATTCCTTTTCTTCGAAACCCTAAAATAGGCAAAAAAAAACAACAATTCTGGGCTGGGCCTCCGGTTAATAGGTTAGTCCCAAAAATAATATAAAAGTGGATAATAAAGCCCAATAATGTCCAAAACAGTAGATAATATAGCATGGAGCAATAAAAAATTATAGATACATTGGAGACGTATCAAGCATCCCCAAGCTTAATTCCTGCTCGTCCTCGAGTAGGTAAATGATAAAAACAGAATTTTTGATGTGGAGTGCTACTTGGCATAATTTTAATGTAATTCTTCTTAATTGTGATATGAATATTCAGATCCGAAAGATTCAAGATAAAAGTTCATATTGACATAAAAATAATAATACTTCAAGCATACTAACTAAGCAATTATGTCTTCTCAAAATAACATGGCCAAAGAAAGTTCATCCCTACAAAATCATATAGTTTAGTCACACAAGAATGATCTCATCATGCACAACCCCGATGAAAAGCCAAGCAATTGTTTCATACTTTAGTGATCTCAAACCTATAAACTTTCACGCAATATATGAGCATGAGCCATGCATATAGCACTATGGGTGGAATGGAATATGATGGGGGTTATGTGGAGAAGACAAAAAAGGAGAAAGTCTCACATCAACGAGGCTAATCAATGGGCTACGGGGATGCCCACCGATTGATGTTAATGCAAGGAGTAGGGATTGCCATGCAACAGATGCACTAGAGCTAGAAATGTATGAAAGCTCAACAAAAGAAACTAAGTGGGGGTGCATCCAACTTGTTTTCTCACAAAGACCTAGGGCACTTGAGGAGGACCATTGTTGGAATATACAAGCCAAGTTCTATAATGAAAATTTCCCACTAGTATATGAAGGTGACAAAACAAAAGACTCTCTATCATGAAGATTATGGTGCTACTTTGAAGCACAAGTGTGGCAAAGGATAGTAGCATTGTCCCTTATATATTTTTTTTTATTTGGCCTTTCTCTTTTTTTGGGGACAATGCTCTATGAATGATGGTCATCACACTTCTATTTACTTACAACTCAAGAATTACAACTTGATACTTAGAACAAGATATGACTCTATATGAATGCCTCCGGCGGTGTACCGAGATATGCAATGAACCAAGAGTGACATGTATGAAAGAATTATGAACGGTGGCTTTGCCACAAATACTATGTCAACTAGATGATCATGCTAAGCAATATGACAATGATGAATGTGTCATGATAAACAAATGGTGGAAAGTTGCATGGCAATATATCTCGGAATGGCTATGGAAATGCCATAATAGGTAGGTATGGTGGCTGTTTTGAGGAAGATATAAGGAGGTTTATGTGTGAAAGAGCGTATCATATCACGGGGTTTGGATGCACCGACGAAGTTTGCACCAACTCTCAATGTGAGAAAGGGCAATGCACGATACCGAAGAGGCTAGCAATGATGTAAGGGTGAGAGTGCGTATAATCCATGGACTCAACATTAGTCATAAAGAACTCACATACTTATTGCAAAAATCTACAAGTCATCAAAAACCAATCACTATGCACATGCTCCTAGGGGGATAGATTGGTAGGAAAAGACCATCGCTCGTCCCCGACCGCCACTCATAAGGAAGACAATCAAATAACACCTCATGTTTCAAATTTGTTACATAATGTTTACCATACGTGCATGCTATGGGACTTGCAAACTTCAACACAAGCATTTCTCAAATTCACAACTAGTCAACTAGCATGACTTTGATATTATTACCTCCATATCTCAATACAATCATCAAGCATTAAACTTCTCTTAGTATTCAAAACACTCATAAGATTTTTTTACTAATCTTGAATACCTAGAATATTAGGATTATTTAAGCAAATTACCATGCTATTTAAGACTATCAAAATAATCTAAGTGAAGCATGAGAGATCAATAGTTTCTATAAAACAAATCCACCACCGTGCTCTAAAAGATATAAGTGAAGTACTAGAGCAAAACTATATAACTCAAAAAGATATAAGTGAAGCACATAGAGTATTCTAACAAATTCCAAATCATGTATGGCTTTATCAAAAGGTGTGTACAGCAAGGATGATTGTGGTAAACTAAAAAGCAAAGACTCAAATCATACAAGACGCTCCAAGCAAAACACATATCATGTGGTGAATAAAAATATAGCTCCAAGTAAAGTTACCGATAGAAGTAGACGAAAAGAGGGGATGCCTTCCGTGGCATCCCCAAGCTTTGGCTTTTAGGTGTCCTTAGATTATATTGGGGGTGTCATGGGCATCCCCAAGCTTAGGCGCTTTCCACTCCTTGTTCCATAATCCATCAAATCTTTACCCAAAACTTGAAAACTTCACAACACTAAACTTAAAGTAGAAAATCTCGTGAGCTCCATTAGCGAAAGAAAACAGAAGACCACTTCAAGGTACTGTAATGAACTCATTCTTTATTTATATTGGTGTTAAACCTACTGTATTCCAACTTCTCTATGGTTTATAAACTATTTTACTAGCCATAGATTCATCAAAATAAGCAAACAACACACGAAAAACAGAATCTGTCAAAAACAGAACAGTCTGTAGTAATCTGTAGCTAGCGCAAGATCTGGAACCCCAAAAATTCTAAAATAAATTTCTGGACGTGAGGAATTTATCTATTAATCATCTTCAAAAATAATTAACTAAATAACACTTTAGAAATAAAAATGGCAGCAGTTCTCGTGAGCGCTAAAGTTTCTGTTTTTTTACAGCAAGATTAACAAGACTTTCCCCAAGTCATCCCAACGGTTCTACTTGGCACAAACACTAATTGAACACAAAAACACAACCAAAACAGAGGCTAGATAAATTATTTATTACTAAACAGGAGCAAAAAGCAAGGAATAAAAATAAAATTGGGTTGCCTCGCAACAAGCACTATCGTTTAACGCCCCTAGCTAGGCATAAAAAGCATGGATAGATCAAGGTATTGCCATCTTTGGTTTTCAACTTTTTAGCGGAATCAAGCTCGAATCCGGGAGGTTCTTTATGTTTCCCTTCATATTCTGAAATTTTTAGATCTAACGAATCCAACCGCTTATTGCAAAGGGTAATCAACATATTCACGCGGTGGAGATTCCCGCTAACGCTTTTAAGAGGTTCAAGAGACTTTTGTAAAATCTTGGTTACTTCGCAAATTTTCTCAAAAACTTGCGTTTCCTCTTGGGTATGATGAGGCCCCTTTTTTGAGATAGAGTTCCTACTATACCTTCTATAATTTCATGTGCAATACTGGGATCAATTTCAATAAAATTGCCTTTGGCAACGCAATCCAAAAGTTGTCTATGAGACATATTTAGTCCAACATAAAAGTTGCGAAGCAAAATTCTAAATTCACCTCTAGGGTACAATTACGATAAGATTCCATCATTCTAAACCAAGCATCTTTTAAATTTTCTCCCTGCCTTTGTTTGAAGTGAAGAACCTCTAACTCGGGAGACAAAGGAGCAGAAAAGGGACTATCCATAACGACAAGCAAACGGAAAAGAGGCGAATAGAGAAAGAGAGGGAGGATAGAGAGAGAGGGCGAATAAAACAGAGAGGGTGAAGTGGGGGAGAGGAAAACGAGAGGCAAATGGCAAATAATGTAATGCGGGATATAAGGATTGTGATGGGTACTTGGTATATTGACTTTTGCGTAGACTCCCCGGCAACGGCGCCAGAAATCCTTCTTGCTACCTCTTGAGCACTGCGTTGGTTTTCCCTTGAAGAGGAAAGGGTGATGAAGCAAAGTAGCATAAGTATTTCCCTCAGTTTTTGAGAACCAAGGTATCAATCCAGTAGGAGGCTACGCGTGAGTCCCTCACACCTGCACAAAACAAATAAATCCTCGCAACCAACGCGATAAGGGTTGTCAATCCCTACACGGCCACTTACGAGAGTGAGATCTGATAGATATGATAAGATAATATTTTTGGTATTTTTATGATAAAATGCAAAGTAAAATAAAAGGCAATGAAAATAACTAAGTGTTGGAAGATTAATATGATGAAGATAGACCCCGGGGCCATAGGTTTCACTAGTGGCTTCTCTCAAGAACATAGGTATTTTACGGTGGGTGAACGAATTACTGTTGAGCAATTGACAGAATTGAGCATAGTTATGAGAATATCTAGGTATGATCATGTATATAGGCATCACGTCCAAGACAAGTAGACCGACTCCTGCCTGCATCTACTACTATTACTCCACTCATCGACCGCTGTCCAGCATGCATCTAGAGTATTAAGTTCATGAAAACAGAGTAACGCCTTAAGCAAGATGACATGATGTAGAGGGATAAACTCATGAAATATGATGAAAACCCCATCTTATTATCCTCGATGGCAACAAGACAATACGTGCCTTGCTACCCCTACTGTCACTGGGAAAGGACACCGCGAGATTGAACCCAAAGCTAAGCACTTCTCCCATTGCAAGAAAGATCAATCTAGTAGGCCAAACCAAACTGATAATTTGAAGAGACTTGCAAAGATAACCAATCATACATAAAAGAATTCAGAGAAGATTCAAATACTATTCATAGATAAACTTGATCATAAACCCACAATTCATCGGTCTCAACAAACACACCGCAAAAAGAAGATTATATCGAATAGATCTCCACAAGAGAGGGGGAGAACATTGTATTGAGATCCAAAAAGAGAGAAGAAACCATCTAGCTAATAACTATGGACCCGTAGGTCTGAGGTGAACTACTCACACTTCATCGGAGAGGCTATGGTGTTGATGTAGAAGCCCACCGTGATGGATGCCCCCTCCAGCGGAGC
>NC_057812.1:578191248-578198800 GCF_018294505.1 Triticum aestivum
CCCCTACCTCGTGGTCTCCTCCTTTGTTTCTTGACATAGGGTCCAAGTCTCCTAGATCATGTTCGGTGAGAAAATCACGTTCCCGAAGGTTTCATTCCGTTTGGACTCCGTTTGATATTCCTTTTCTTCGAAACCCTAAAATAGGCAAAAAAACAACAATTCTGGGCTGGGCCTCCGGTTAATAGGTTTGTCCCAAAAATATTATAAAAGTGGATAATAAATCCCAATAATGTCCAAAACAGTAGATAATATAGCATGGTGCAATAAAAAATTATAGATACGTTGGAGACGTATCAGCACACTGCTGCTAACTTTTCTCCACTCGCTACTGCTAATTTTGTTAGTTTTTGTTTTTTTCTGCATATTTGTTTTGTATTTGAACAGGCTTTATACAAGAATCTTGAGCACATACAAATGTCATCATCATACACATACAAATGGCTACGTGACCACAAATGTAATCATAGCATATACATACAAATAGTCTCATCATAATCATCTCGAAAATAGCAATACATGCAAGTCTCGAATATTTGCAACTACAACGTCATCCATCTAAACAATGGTATATGCGAGAAGAGATATCACTATGAGTGAGAGCAGAACTATGCAGTACATGAGGCGGCGGTTAAGAGTCCTGTCTCGCGCTAGCGTGAACCTCAAGTAACTAGCTTCAGTTTCTTGTCTGGTTTTGAAGCCTTTATGGTTAGCGCCTGAGACCCCATTCACTTGCGCCTGCAACTCAGGCCACTCTTTGTACACCCCCAAAACCTTCCCTTTGTACACGACATAGCACTGCCATCTCGCGATCAAGAAACTAGGTACCTATTATAGATGCAACTTCATCAAGAGGATGTACAATCATATGCAGCAAAATATACTAGAGCAACATGAAAAAGAAAGGGTTAGCAACTAGATGCAACATACAGTATGGAAACTAATTAATAACTAGAGTTACGCAAGTCATCATACCCAAACTAACAAAGTAGCATTAAGCAAGTTCGGCGGGGACCGTGGACATCACAAAGTTTCATCGCTACAGAAAGTATACAAGTTCAACCGACACATATCATCATCATTGGCATCGTAAATCACTAGAAGTTCCATCCTTCCATATCATCGAGGATGGACCCTAGCTTCTTGAACGGCATGAGGTCCTGACGTTGCATGCCTATGCGAGTTCGGACGTCAGCTCGCGATATAGGCCCGTGGTGGAACATCCCCTTCTCATCGATGACTTCTTTCATGATGATCGTTGCAATGTCCCTTTGGATGCGAAAGAAGTCATCTATAAGCTTATAATCCGCTTCTCCATGAGATTCTGCCCACTTGCGTATATGATCATCATTTCTGGTTGTCATACGAAGCTTTTGGTGATCTGTGTTGAACTCAATCATGAGATGGAGGATGTAGAATCCATCTTTCTTGCTTGGTTTTGGGACATGGATGCAACAGAAGTTAGTTTTATGCGCGAAACCCATCTTCTTGTTCCTTTGCTTCCTGATCTACATGTGGCCACCTCTAATGCTGAAGCCTTAGAGAGCATCATCTAGAATATTCATTATGTGGGTGTAGTCCTTCTCGTAGTCTCTGGAAGGGTCGAAATACACGGCGTGGGAGACTCGTGGGGTAAAAGAATGATAAGGACGGCGCGCCCACTACTGCGAGGAAAAGACACCTCAAATTATTCTCCATATGAGCAAGAAGGAATGATTGGAATGTACGAAAGGGTTGTCCGGAACTGACTTACTTTGGATGATAAGGCAGGAGGACAATTTACTGGTCCTTATTCTGTACCATGAAGTTTTGGAGGTAGTCCCTAGCAGTTTCACGCTCAAAGTCACCGAGACTCAAGAAATACTCGTGCATGTAGTACAGATCGGCCACACAGATATGCGAGACTTCTTGTCTCTTCATGACGGAGCTCATATGTAGCGCAAAAAGGCGGACGTTTGTAAAATCGAGCGGCCTTGTCAGAAACATGTCAAAGACATGGTCAAACTGCAGGAAGAACACCTCCGCGGGCCGTGTGTCGACGTAGCACTTCCCCTCAGGCACATGAGCCGCGTATGTCAGATATCCTGGATCCTTCGAGGCTAGTAGGCTTTTCTCAGTCGACAGCACATGGTCGTGTAGTCTCCTGAGATCCCTTGATAGTGCCTCCAGCGGTTTCAGCGGTAGCATTGGCTCGCCCTGTGAGATGGAACATGGATGCACCTTTCACGGGTACACGCTCTTCAGAATCCATCATCTGGCTGCTATGTGCTCTAGCTTGTTTGGAGGCAGCTATCTTCCCCGATCTCTTCCTGTCCTTTTTCTTGGGCACACCTCCCAGACCCTTCCTTAACCCCTGCCCCAGTGTTCCCGGGCTAAGCACTGTACGACCCCCGGCTAGTTGAGCCTGTGTTGAGGCGACATCTTTAGGCGTGTCCTGTGAGGGTTTCATGAAGAGGGACTATTTGCAATCCCTGCTACGACCTTCCTGCCCGGGCAGATAATCCATATCCTCATTAGCATTTTGATAGCCCGATTCGTCATATGGTTGACTCATCATATCTAAGTCACACTCATACACATTTGTATTTAGGAAACCCATTGGGTCGACCTCCGTCTCATCATCCATTCTCAGTTCTACAAGACCGATTACATCAGCCAGTACTATTGCACCCCCTTCATCACGTCGTCCGCCGCTCTCACCCGGCAGTATAGGAGCTGGTAGTTGTGTAGGCGGGGTGATGGTCTCCGCACATGCTTGTTGACGTGTGGTTATTGGTGTGCTCTCGGCCGACTCCAGGCGAATAAGATTCTTCGGCCATAGCAGCACCCAACCCTTGCAGCTTCCAATCCGTGGTGGGGTCTCGTCGTCCTCTCCCACATGCTGTACTGGAGGAGGCAAATCCTCGTGCCCCAATTTCACACTGGACAAGTTAACCCCGAAGTGCCTAGCGAGGATCGGCTGGTTGTGGAACGTGGGTTGCAAGGGGTTCATTATCATCCCCTTTCTCACGTCCACCTTCTGGCCTTTGATCAAGTAGAGTATGGTGCACGGGGTTTCACTACTAGGAAAAGGCCTACTAATGGCGCACCGGTTTTGCCTACTAATGGCGCATCACCGGTGCGCCATTAGTAGCACACCACTAGTAATTTTTACTAATGGCGCACCATCCAGTGCGCCATTAGTATATAACACCATGCGCCATTAGTGTGCCTCCCAGGGGCCATATTTAACCATGTGCTTTGGCACACTATGGCGCACTGCGGATGGATGCGCCATTAGACTTGGCATACTAATGGCGCACTCTGTAGTGATGCGCCATTAGTATGAATATTAGGTTTTATTTTTTTTTACTTTTCTGATTTTTGCACATGTTACAAAATATATTATTTGACAGAATATAGACAGTAGCACACAACAACAATAGATTCATCGAATACAATAGAAGATTAGTCTCCGAATACAATTCATCATATTAGTCTCCGAATTCAAAAGACCGAACAAAGATAAAACATTACAAGTCTCGAGACCGCGAGTATCGAGTTTATCGAAAGTAATACTAATCCTAACAAGTCCTACTAATCATCATCATACAACTTCTACTCGTTATTCATAACAAGTCATACGATCATCATCTTGATAGTCTTCGAATCAACCCTACTTAATTGTTCTTAGCACATGATCATCAGTATTAGGCAGGACCTAAATACCCTATTTAAGCTAAAATAGCATAAAACAATATAGACCCTGACTCTCCACTATGGAGAATGGAGAACATCCTGTCTCCAATTCTTGCGCTTCGCTTCCTTTTGCTTCCAAGAAGCTCCTTACGACTGTCCATACTTTTTTTCCATCCTTTGATTTTCATGTCTCCACTTCTTTTAGAAATCTCGTATGGACAGTTGAGATTCGTAGGACGACCTGGCTGTATGTTCAAAACATTAACACTACCTTTCAGATACATCATATGAGGCACACAATTCTCTGGGATTATCTGTTGAAAAACATAGTAATAACTTCATAGTTAGCAATGATGTACTAGTTTTAGAAGTATGCAAAAGATGCACGGATGTCGTAATAGTAAAAATCTTACCAGGGTATCTCCATGGTAGTTACCGTAGTTGAACACATGCACTAGTGGCACGTATTTACCATAATGTTGAGGAGTTTGATTGTAGATATTGTAATTCTCAATGTCAGTACAAAATCCGACCAAATGATTTTTCTCCTTGTAAGTTGTTAATTCGGAGCCATCGGTGTAGTGGGTTTTGTCTACCATCTCCCGCACATTCTTTGAACAATAAAAATAAGCTGTCAATGGAAATAAGCTGTCAACTATTTTGAAATAAACAATATAAATTAGCTAATAACTATGTTTGAGAAACTCACATAGCGGTAGAACTGGAGGCGTATCAATAAGGACCCAAATGTCCATATTGTCTTGGTTGATGTCAGGATTACCAAGATCCATGGTGATAAGCATACCCTCATCAAAACCATACATCTTGCAAAATGCTTCCCAATTTTTGCAACCAAAATGGGTTACGCTCTCAGAATTATATAGATTTATTTCAAACTCCACATCGTGATGAGTTCTTAGGTGAATTTTCTTTGTTTCAGAAATTTCATGGTCTTCAAAATCCATCCTCTCCAAGACATAGCGTCTTGCATGGCATGGGATAAGCTATACTCGAATTGTAAAAGATGAAAATTACACGTTGAAATTGTTGAAGTCATGCTTAATTATGAAAATAACACTTGTCGTCGTTGTGTACCGTTTCAACTTCGAAGGTCTCCTCGAGCTTAATGCTGAAGCGCCGATCATCGTCCAGGTGAGGCATGTTGCACAGACCTCGATCGTCGTGGCACCAGTCGCACTCCGCCGGGAGACTTTCGTCGTCCCTTTCGTCGTCCGATGATGATGACAACATATCCTACGTTCATAATTCAAAACTACATCATTTTGGGTTTGTCGACACCGAGGCATCCTAAAAGCTAAGCTTTTATCATTTAGGGTTTGTCAATGCTGAGGCACCCTAAAAGCCTAAGCTTTCATCATTTAGGTTCTTATCGACACCGAGGCACCCTAAAAGCCAAGGTTTTATCATTTAGGGCTTGTCGACGTCGAGGCACCCTAAAAGCCTAAGCTTTCATCATTTAGGTTTTGTCGACGTCGAGGCACCCTAAAAGCCTAAGCGTACATCATTTAGGTTCTCATCGACACCGAGGCACTCTATAGAAGCGAAGTTAAGTTTTCATCATTTAGGGTTTATCGATGCCGAGGCACCCTAGGTTGGGCCTAATCACTTGGCACTAATCACTTGGCTCTATTGCCACCTATGTTGGGTTTATCATCTAGGGTTTATCGATGCTAACGAGAATTCTAAGTTGGGCCTAATCACTTGGCTCTATTGCCACCTATGGTTTAATGCAGCAAGAATGGCGGGGCAGTTGATCCTACTTAATTAAGTACTAAGATACCTCGGCCCATGCATTAGTAGCAAGTACCCCATATGTTCAATTTTTAGCAAAGTCATGCTAAAATTCACGGAAAATTTCAGCATGACCTTTGCTGAAAATAAGACATATGGAGTACCCGAATTTTTCGGAACGGAAGTTAATCGACATTCCGGCAAACTCAAGGGCCTCTCGGGGTACCTGCAAAATCATCACGACACGATGGTCGGAGACAAAACCCAGCAAACTAGCACCACAATGTGCCTCTACTTTCATATGGATGAAAAGGCCACAGACCATATGGTCCTCTGCTTTCATATGGACAAAAATCAGCTCAACTTATGTGAGCTTCCATTCCAGATCTAATAGGTCACCCAACAAAAAATCATGAATAGTTTTAGCTGAAAAAAATCATGGATTGCTGTTAACTGAAAATTAGTGAAAGAAACTGTTGTTGATCATGGATTACTGTTAATTAAAAATAGAGCATCTGGCTTGTCTTATCATGTTCACTAAGTCCACAAAAATGAATAGGTTTAGTAAACTTGAAGTACTCAACACTAAACATGGTTCAGAGCTCACTACACTACACTAGATCGTGCAATGGTTCAGACCTCACTACACTAGAACAAGCTCACTACACTACACTACACTACACATGCTTAAACTCTGAACATAAACAAACACCAGCAATGCAATATATAAACTACCTCTGTTTCTAGGCAACAAGAGTTATCATCAATGCTTTTGAGTTTATTAAGTACCTTCAGTTCTGAGTTTTAAATGTCAAAAGAGCTTCATAGAATCTTGAACCCTCCAAATCACTCTTAACAGTTCTGCATTGCACAAAGGCAGCAATGAGCCAATGATATCAATAGCAATTATAGGTGCTTACATTCTCATAACGTCAGTATTAGTTAACCACAATTCAACCTACAGAGTTCTAGTACAGTGAGTAACTCCCAATTCTTTTAATAGAAGCATAATTAACAACACAACTAGGGAGTCTAGGACAATGCCACCAGATAGAATTTGAAGGAAAAATGTTCTTCCAGAACCATCAAGCCACAATCATACATAGAGTGGCTGATCATATAAGCTATATTTAAATAAACATCAACTAAACTTGATGACAAGAAAAACTACAATCACATTGATACAAACTAGAGCATATAGCAATAGTAAATTGCTGCTCCATATAGCAATAGTAATGCACCTAATCAACATTGTAGAGCATCCTGTTACAAACTTGTTCTGATCCTGCAAATTAATGGGGAGGAAGAACTAGGGAGGGAGGGAATGGTAATGGTTCAGAGAAGAA
Organism: Triticum aestivum; assembly: GCF_018294505.1. Lineage (NCBI taxonomy): Eukaryota > Viridiplantae > Streptophyta > Magnoliopsida > Poales > Poaceae > Triticum > Triticum aestivum. Next base: position 578,198,022 of record NC_057812.1, read on the forward strand.
CAATAGTAATGCTCCATATAGCAATAGTAATGCTTCATATGTTCTGATCCATATAGCAAGAAGAACTAGGGAGGGAGGGAATGGGGAGGAAGGGTGGAGAGGGAGGAAGGAGGAGAGGTACCTGGGCAGGCGTGGCTAGTCGCCGGAGGGGTCGGGGTCGGGGTCGGCGGCGGTGTCGAAGGGGTGGCTCGAGGGCGTCTGAGCTCGTCCGGGTCCTCGTAGTCGAAGAGGAAGACGACGGCGGTCCTCCTGGGCGCCTCGGTTGGTCATGGGGAGGCCGACGGCCACGTGCTTCGTGGGTCGGGGGGCGCGGGGGCGGCGGCGCGGGGGAGCGGGGGCGGCGGCGCGGGGGAGCCAGAGCGGGTGTGGCGAGGGATGGAAGGGGATCTGGCGAGGGAGAGGGAAGGAGGTATCGGGCGAAGGGCCGGGTATCCAGCTATAGAGGGGGGAATGTTAGTAATGGCGCACCATCGAGGGGTGCGCCATAAAAACACTCATAGCAATGGCGCACCATTCTCTGGTGCGCCATTAGTAACTTTTTTTTCTGATAGCAATGGCGCACCCTCCTCTGGTGCGCCATTAGTAACTTTTTTTCATTATTTCTTGTTGCATCTAATAATTTATTTTTTATCAAATTTGTTATTCTCATGAGGACTAGAACAAAATATATCATCAAATATCGTCAAATTTGTTTTTTTTAATATCATCAAATTTGTTTTTTATTTTTAATTGAAAATATCATCAAATTTGTTATTTGAAAATATCATCAAATTTGTTAT
>NC_057812.1:578199264-578209919 GCF_018294505.1 Triticum aestivum
ATTAGCTAGGGGGGCGAGGGAGAGGGATGAAGGGGATCTGGCGAGAGGGAGGGAATTAGCTAGGGGGAATCTTACTAATGGCGCACCAGTGGTCGGTGCGCCATTAGTAATCTTTTTTTACATAGCAATGGCGCACCGAGTAGAGGTGCGCCATTAGTAATCTTTTTTTTATATATAGCAATGGCGCACCAGCCAGAGGTGCGCCATAAGTAATTTTTTTTGTTGCATGTAATAATTTTTTAGAAAATGAATATGAATATGAAACAGTAATTTTTTTTTATAAAAACAGTAATAATTGTTGTTTAACAACAATTGTAGTCTACACTTTTTTATTATTATTTTTTAAAAAATGAAGAGGGGAGAGGAGGCGCGGGTGGGACCGAGATCGAGATGGAAGGGGATCGAGATCGAGTGTCCTCATGAATATTCAATATTTTATCATATTGAATATGAAAAAATATCATCAAATTTGAAAAAATATTCATGAATTCAAAAAGTGCCCATGAAATTTAAAAATATTCATGATATCAAAAAGTGCCCATGATATTTAAAAATATTCATAATATCAAAATATATACTAATGGCGCACTTCTACAGGGTGCGCCATTAGTAGTTTAAACTAGTAATGGCGCACTGTTAGGCGGTGCGCCATTAGTAGTTTTGCCAAAAAAGAATTAAAAAAATTCAGTACTGGCGCACTCCATGTCTGGTGCGCCATTACTAGTTAGAACTAGTAATGGCGCACCAGAGGTAGGATGCGCCATTAGTATGTATGTAAAAATGAAAAAAAAATATCACTAGTGGCGCACCAGTTTTCTGGTGCGCCATTAGTGTCTTCCACACTAATGGCGCACCACCAACTGGTGCGCCATTAGTATATAGTAGTGGCGCACTACTTCCCTGGTGCGCCATTAGTGTCAATCCTATCTATAGCCCTTTTCCTAGTAGTGTTTCTTCGGCCTGCAAACACATGTCTGTGGCGTAAAACATCCATTGGTGCGACATGTAATTACTGTGAGGGCGTTGAGCTCAGCCAAAGACGAAGGCCCACCTAGCGCGCCAAAGACGAAGGACGGGCTGCTATGAGTGGGAGCGACTGCGAGAGGAGGCCCGGTTGCGTGAGCAAGTGATGGTGTGGTGGTGTTGTTGTTCACGGAGTTGCTCCCGATGAAACTGGTCAACGAGAAATCATGTATCGTCTTGTCTGGATTTTCCTTCGTCCAGTTGATGATAGTTGGAACCAAGTTAGTAGCAAAATCATTTCTGCATGCAGTTACAGCTGCATTGAGTGCCTACTGTAGCAACTCATTTTTCTCCTCGGCTGTTTTTTCGCGTCCTTGACTGCTTTTTTCTCGAACGCAAGATTCATCGTCTCGTCGATGTCTGCCTGACTAAACTTCTTTTTCTCCTTCTTGGCCTCCAGGCCATCGTTGTAAAACACCTTCCACGTGGCGCTGTCTCCAGCGCCGTGCACATGACCATATTGCGGCCGCTGGCCCAAAGGGAGTCCCTTAAGATCGTTCAAGGCCCGGTTGAGAGGGGTGTCCCACTTGGGCCTCATTGGAGAAGTAGGGCTTTCGACTGCAAGCTGGTGTTGCTTCTCCTGCAGAAGGAGCATGAACCGTTTAGGAATGTGTAGTCGAGTACATCTGGAGCTAAATGTAAGGTGGTAAAAGAATAATTACACGTAGTCTAATCAATTTCCTCGTGATCTGGTCCGTGTAAAAACCCTTCTTTTCCTTGTCCCACTTGTAGCGGGCCCTGATGAAGTCATGCTCCAAGGGGTTGGTGAACTTCAAAAAGGGGTCTGGGATACCCGCGGCTTCATGTTCCGCGTCCTCCTTATCCCATATGGGCCTTTTACCGAGGTAGCCATGGCTTCCGAGGCGATACTTCCCCGTGTTCCTTTGCTGAAGGCTCTTGAATTTTGCAGCCTTAGCCTTGGCTGCCTCGGTAGCGCAAGTGTCCTTGAACTTTTCGAACTCCTCTTCCGTAAGTGTCGGATTTTCCTCCAGAATCTTGGACAGGGGTTCCTCAGCCTCAATAGCTCGTTTCACCCTCCCTTTCCAGGAGGCCAAATCATTGCTGAACATGCCCATGGCATGATTATTAATCTTTTTCATCTTCGGATCATCCCATGGTTGTTCTATGTTATCATCCCAGTCGGGGAACTTGAATATCTTGTGCAACTTTGTCAGGAGCAACTGCGTCAAATGTTCTTTACTCCTTAAGTCATCGTCGTTGATGCTCGCGCATTCCCGTAGGATGCATCCTACTTTGTTCCCATAGCACTTGCGAGGTTCTTCCGGCTCTAATGGATCAAACTTGCCAGGTGCCACCTTTGTGATCACCAGTCGTCCAATCCCTAGTTTATTAGGTTTCTGTATCCTCTGCTTCTTCTGCTTCTTCTTTTCGGTAGCGGCATCGGCGCCGGTACCTTCCCTGCCGGTATCTTCCCCGCCGGTCTCGGCGCTGCCATCGGTCTCGACGCCGCCATCGGTCTCGACGCCGCCATCGGTGCTGGCACCGTCGGTGTCGATGTTGGCGTTAGTACCATCATCGAGGCCGACCTGCCAACCTTGACTTTGCAAAAATCTCGTCTTAGAAGTCAAATAGTCGAGGTACTCTTGTTCACCCTCATAATCCATCACGTCCGCATCTTGGTTAGAAGGCCTAGTTTCTTCGTTGTTCGACATGTTTCTGATACGTCTCCGTCGTATCTATAATTTTTGATTGTTCCATGCAAATATTATACAACTTTCATATACTTTTGGCAACTTTTTATATTATTTTTGGGACTAACATATTGATCCAGTGCCCAGTGCCAGTTCCTATTTGTTGCATGTTTTTTGTTTCACAGAATATCCATATCAAACGGAGTCCAAACGGGATAAAAACCGACGGAGATTTTTTTTGGAATATATATGATTTTTGGGAAGAAAAATCCACGCGAGACGATGCCCGAGGGGGCCACGAGGCAGGGGGCGCGCCCCTGACCCTCGTGGCCACCCTGTAAGGCGGTTGGTGCTCTTCTTTCGTCGCAAGAAAGCTAATATCCGGATAGAGATCGTGTTAAAATTTCAGCCCAATCGGAGTTACGGATCTCCGGGAATATAAGAAACAGTGAAAGGGCAGAATCTGAAAACGCGGAAACAGAGAGAGACAGAGAGACAGATCCAATCTCGGAGGGGCTCTCGCCCCTCCCGTGCCATGGAGGCCATGGACCAGAGGGGAAACCCTTCTCCCATCTAGGTAGGAGGTCAAGGAAGAAGAAGAAGGAGGGGGTCTCTCTCCCCCTCGCTTCCGGTGGCACTGGAGTGCCACCGGGGGCCATCATCATCACCGCAATCTCCACCAACAACTTCACCACCATCATCACCAACTCTTCCCTCTCTATGCAGCGGTGTAACCCCTCTTTTACCTGTTGTAATCTCTACTTAAACATGGTGCTCAACACTATATATTATTTCCCAATGATGTATGGTTATCCTATGACGTTTGAGTAGATCCGTTTTGTCCTATGGGTTATTTGATGATCGTGATTGGTTTGAGTTGCATGTTTTATTATTGGTGCTGTCCTATGGTGCTCTCTGTGTCGCGCAAGCGTGGGGATCCCCGCTATAGGGTGTTGCAATACGTTGATGATTCACTTATAGTGGGTTGCATGAGTGACTGAAACACAAACCCGAGTAAGGGGGTTGTTACGTATGGGATAAAGAGGACTTGATACTTTAATGCTATGGTTGGATTTTACCTTAATGATCTTTAGTAGTTGCGGATGCTTGCTAGAGTTCCAATCATAAGTGCATATGATCCAAGTAGAGAAAGTATGTTAGCTTATGCCTCTCCCTCATATAAAATTGCAATAATGATTACCGGTCTAGTTATCGATTGCCTAGGGACAAATAACTTTCTTGTAACAAAAAGCTCTTTACTAAAACTAACTTAGTTGTGTCCTTAGGTAAACAGCCCCTACTTTTTATTTACGTAATCTTTATTATCTTGCAAACCTATCCAACAACACCTACAAAGTACTTCTAGTTTCATACTTGTTCTAGGTAAAGCGAACATCAAGCGTTCGTAGAGTTGTATCGGTGGTCGATAGAACTTGAGGGAATATTTGTTCTACCTTTAGCTCCTCGTTGGGTTCGACACTCTTACTTATCGAAAGAGGCTACAATTGATCCCCTATACTTGTGGGTTATCAAGACCTTTTTCTGGCGCCGTTGCCGGGGAGCAATAGCGTGGGGTGAATATTCTTGTGTGTGCTTGTTTGCTTTATCACTAAGTAATTTTTATTTGCTGTTCTTAGTTGTTTTCTATATTTAGTTATGGGTAGTAAATGCAAAATACCAAAAAAATTAGTTGTACCTACTAAACCAATGGTTGAAGAACCACTCAAAATCTATCACACTGCTGAAGCTTATTACTTGGATCATCTTCGATCCCTTTGTGCTTGTGCTGAAACCCCAACTAGCTTAGTTGAGGGCAAATCTTTAGATGAGCTTGCTTGTTATGTGCGACACCGAATATCTGAAAAAGGGGAAATTTTACTGGGTCAAATTCATCGTTTGCAATGCTATGCTTGGAACTTATGCGAAATATATGATATTACTTGTTGTTCTGAAAACCCTAAGAAACACCTTCCCTATCAATGTGAGTTTAGTGATAATGGAATCGTATCTTCGTATGCTAAGGGTGTTTATAGTTACTATGATGTTCAAAAAATTGAAGAATTTGTTGCTTTTAAGGGTGCTTATGAAATTGCTTCTTTGATTGAAACGTATGATGCTACTCTTTACAAATCTGAAAATTTTGACATACTTAAATATTGCTATGATAATAAGGTTCTAATGCCTATGTTGAACCATATATTGAGGACTACCCCGCTGTCCAAGAAGAGACTAATATTTTGCAGGAGTCTATGGAAGAAAAAATTGATGAAACTGTGAGCTCATTGGATGAAAAAGATGAGGAGGAGAGCGAAGAACAAAAGGAGGAAGAGCGGATTAGCTACCCATGCCCACCTTCTAATGAGAGTAACTCTTCAACTCACACATTGTTTAATTTCCCTTTGTGCTTACCGAAGGATGATTGCTATGATGATTGTTATGATCTCGTTGATTCTTTTGAAATATCCCTTTTTGATGATGCTTGCTATGCTTGTGGCCAAGATGCCAATATGAATTATGCTTATGGAGATGAACTTGCTATAGTTCCTTATGTTAAACATGAAATTATTGCTATTGCACCCACGCATGATAGTCCTATTATCTTTTTGAATTCTCACGACTACACTATATCGGAGAAGTTTGCACTTATTAAGGATTATATTGATGGGTTGCCTTTTACCGTTGCACATGATGATTTTTATGAATATAATATGCATGTGCTTGCTGCTCCTACTTGCAATTATTATGAGAGAGGAACTATATCTCCACCTCTTTATGTTTCCAATACAACAAAATTGCAAGAAACTGTTTATACTATGCATTGGCCTTTACTATGTGTGCATGAATTGTTCTTTTATGACATGCCGATGCATAGGAAGAGAGTTAGACTTCGTCATTACATGATATATGTTGCTTTGTGCTCACTACTAAATTACCAGTCATTGTTAATTAAAATTGGCTTTGATATACCTTGGGATCCAGGTGGATCCATTACTTGAGCACTATATGCCTAGCTTAATGGCTTTAAAGAAAGCGCTGCCAGGGAGACAACCCGGAAGTTTTAGAGAGTCATTTATTTCTGTTGAGTGCTTTTATATAGTTTAAAAACAAAATAAAATAAAGAGGGGAACCCATAACTTTTTCAAAAAGGAAAGTGAAAGTGAGAAAGACAAGCATTGTTGAAGTGGGAGAGCTCCTTGAACTTTGTTCATGCTCATGGAAACTTTGTGAATCTTGATTACAGAAACTTTTCAACAAAAATAATTATCCCCTTGTAAAATTCCATTGTATTATAAAAATAATGTCCCAAGGTTTGCCTTTAGGATGTTTACATTTGCTTGATGGTTTGTACGGTGCAGGACAGAAACTTTGGCTATAAAGCGCAATTTTACATTTTTAGCTGGAACGTCAAATGGTTCTGATTCTTTTTTCACTGTCTTTATATACAATATTTTTATTTTTAATAATTTTGGCAGAATTTTTCAAGTATCATAAGTATGGCGAATGTTCAGATTATTACAAACTGTTCTGTTTTAGACAGATTCTGTTTTTGATGCATAGTTTGCTTGTTTTGATGAAACTATTGATTAATATCAGTGGATTAAGACATGAAAAATTTATATTACAGTAGACACAATGCAAAAACAAAATATGAATTGATTTGTAACAGTACTTAGAGTAGTGATTTGCTTTATTATACTAACGGATCTCACCGAGTTTTCTGTTGAAGTTTTGTGTGGATGAAGTGTTCGATGATCGAGAAGGTCTCGATGTGAGAAGAAGGAAGAGAGGCAAGAGCTCAAGCTTGGGGATGCCCGAGGCACCCCAAGTAAATATTCAAGGAGACTCAAGCGTCTAAGCTTGGGGATGCCCCGGAAGACATCCCCTCTTTCTTTAACAAGTATCGGTATGTTTTCGGATTCGTTTCGTTCATGCGATATGTGCGATCTTGGAGCGTCTTTTGCATTTAGTTTTCATTTTTCTTTTATGCACCATGCTGCTATGAGGCAGTCGTTGGTTGATTTATAGAATGCTCTTTGCACTTCACTTATATCTTTTGAGTATGGCTTTATAGAATGCTTCATGTGCTTCACTTATATCATTTGAAGTTTGGATTGCCTGTTTCTCTTTACATGAACAACCACCATTTGTAGAATGCTCTTTTGCTTCACTTATGTTTGTTAGAGCGTGGGCATATCTTTTGTAGAAAGAGTTAAACTCTCTTGCTTCACTTATATCTATTTAGAGAGATGACAGGAATTGGTCATTCACATGGTTAGTCATAATCCTACATAAAACTTGTAGATCACTGAATATGATATGTTTGATTCCTTGCAATAGTTTTGCGATATAAAGATGGTGATATTAGAGTCATGCTAGTGGGTAGTTTTGGATTGTAGAAATACTTGTGTTGAGGTTTGTGATTCTCGTAGCATGCACGTATGGTGAACCGTTATGTGATGAAGTCGGAGCATGGTTTATTTATTGATTGTCTTCCTTATGAGTGGCGGTCGGGGACGAGCGATGGTCTTTTCCTACCAATCTATGCCCCTAGGAGCATGCGCATAGTACTTTGTTTCGATGACTAATAGATTTTTGCAATAAGTATGTGAGTTCTTTATGACTAATGTTGAGTCCATGGATTATACGCACTCTCACCCTTCCACCATTGCTAGCCTCTCTAGTATCACACAACTTTCGCCGGTACCATAAACCCACCATATACCTTCCTTAAAACAGCCACCATACCTACCTATTATGGCATTTCCATAGACATTCCGAGATATATTGCCATGCAACTTCCATCATCATCATATACATGACTTGAGCATTCATTGTCATATTGCTTTGCATGATCGTAAGATAGCTAGCATGATGTTTTCATGGCTTGTCCGTTTTTTGATGTCATTGCTACGCTAGATCATCGCACATCCCGGTACACCGCCGGAGTCATTCATATAGAGTCATATCTTTATTCTAGTATCGAGTTGTAATATCGAGTTGTAAGTAAATAAAAGTGTGATGATCATCATTATTAGAGCATTGCCCCAGTGAGGAAAGGATGATGTAGACTATGATTCCCCCACAAGTCGGGATGAGACTCCAGACGAAAAAAAAGAAAAAGAGAAAGGCCAAAAAAAGAGAAGGCCCCAAAAAATAAAAAAAATAAAAAAAATAAAAAATGAGAGAAAAAGAGAGAAGGGGCAATGTTACTATCCTTTTACCACACTTGTGCTTCAAAGTAGCACCATGTTTTTTCATATAGAGAGTCTCTTGAGTTATCACTTTCATATAGTAGTGGGAATTTTCATTATAGAACTTGGCTTGTATATTCCGATGATGGGCTTCCTCAAATGCCCGAGGTCTTCATGAGCAAGCAAGTTGGATGCACACCCACTTAGTTTTCAGTCTAAGCTTTCATACACTTATAGCTCTTAGTGCATCCGTTGCATGGCAATCCCTACTCACTCACATTGATATCTATTGATGGACATATCCATAGCCCGTTGATACGCCTAGTTGATGTGAGACTATCTTCTCATTTTTGTCTTCTCCACAACCACCATTCTATTCCACCTATAGTGCTATATCCATGGCTCACGCTCATGTATTGCGTGAGAGTTGAAAAGGTTTGAGAATGTCAAAAGTATGAAACAATTGCTTGGCTTGTCATCGGAGTTGTGCATGATTTGAATATTTTGTGTGGTGAAGATGGAGCATAGCTAGACCATATGATTTTGTAGGGATAACTTTCTTCGGCCATGTTATTTTGAAAAGACATGATTGATTTATTAGTAGGCTTGAAGTATTATTGTTTTTATGTCAAATGATAGACTATTGCTTTAAATCACTCGTGTCTTAATATTCATGCCATGATTAGATATGTGATCAATATTATGCTAGGTAGCATTCCACATCAAAAATTATCTTTTTTATCATTTACCTACTCAAGGACGAGCAGGAATTAAGCTTGGGGATGCTGATACGTCTCCATCGTATCTATAATTTTTGATTGTTCCATGCCAATATTATACAACTTTCATATACTTTTGGTAACTTTTCATACTATTTTTGGGACTAACATATTCAGTGCCCAGTGCCAGTTCCTGTTTGTTGCATGTTTTTTGTTTCGCAGAATATCCATATCAAACAGAGTCCAAATGGGACAAAAACTGACGAAGATCTTTTTGGAATATATATTATTTTTAGGAAGAAAAATCCACGCGAGACGATGCCTGAGGGGGCCAGGAGGCAGGGGGTGCGCCCCAGGGGGGCAAGCGCGCCCCTGACCCTCGTGGCCACCCCGTAAGGCGTTTGGTGCCCTTCCTTCTCCGCAAGAAAGCTAATATGCGGATAGAGATCGTGTTAAAATTTCAGCCCAATCGGAGTTATGGATCTTCAGGAATATAAGAAACGGTGAAAGGGCAGAATCTGAAAACGCAGAAACAGAGAGAGATAGAGAGACAGATCCAATCTCGGAGGGGCTCTCGCCCCTCCCGTGCCATGGAGGCCATGGACCAGAGGGCAAACCCTTCTCCCATCTAGGGAGGAGGTCAATGAAGAAGAAGAAGGAGGGGGGCTCTCTCCCCCTCGCTTCCGGTGGCACCGGAGTGCCACCGGGGCCATCATCATCACCGCAATCTTCACCAACAACTTCACCACCATCATCACTAACTCTTCCCCCCTCTATGCAGAGGTGTAACCCCTCTTTTACCCATTGTAATCTCTACTTAAACATGGTGCTCAACGCTATATATTATTTCCCAATGATGTATGGCTATCCTATGATGTTTGAGTAGATCCATTTTGTCCTATGGGTAATTTGATGATCGTGATTGGTTTGAGTTGCATGTTTTATTAATGGTGCTGTCCTATGGTGCTCTCCATGTCGCGCAAGCGTGAGGGATCCCCGATGTAGGGTGTTGCAATACGTTGATGATTCGCTTATAGTGGGTTGCGTGAGTGACTGAAACACAAACCCGAGTAAGGGGGTTGTTGCGTATGGGATAAAGAGGACTTGATACTTTAATGCCATGGTTGGGTTGTACCTTAATGATCTTTAGTAGTTGCGGATGCTTGCTAGAGTTCCAATCATAAGTTCATATGGTCCAAGTAGAGAAAGTATGCCAGCTTATGTCTCTCCCTCATATAAAATTGCAATAATGATTACCGGTCTAGTTATCGATTGCCTAGGGACAAATAACTTTCTCGTAACAAAGAGCTCTTTACTAAAACTAACTTAGTTGTGTCCTTACCTAAGCAGCCCCTAATTTTTATTTACGTAATCTTTATTATCTTGCAAACCTATTCAACAACACCTACAAAGTACTTCTAGTTTCATACTTGTTCTAGGTAAAGCAAACATCAAGCGTGCGTAGAGTTGTATCGGTGGTCGATAGAACATGAGGGAATATTTGTTCTACCTTTAGCTCCTCATTGGGTTCGACACTCTTACTTATTGAAAGAGGCTACAATTGATCCCCTATACTTTTGGGTTATCAGTTTCCTATGATTAAGTCTCCTGATTTAATTGTAAAACTATGAAAAAAATGAGAAATGACATAAAAAAGAAATCTATCTAGCACAAATCATGCCAAAATTCACGGAAAATTTTGGCATGAACTTTGCTAAAAACTGGACATATCGAGCACCTGAAATTCTTCGGAACGGAAATGAGTCAACATTCCGGCGTAACATAGGCCACTCGGATCATTTACCCTGCACATAATCATCATGTTCAAATGACATGTCCAAATTCCAAATGTGACATGTCCAAAACATCACATGTCCACATATCACATCTGCCTAACTAAATATATAACCTAATTAACCATCTGCCCTAACTAAAACCTAAGTAAATTAACCAAAAAACCTAGCTACCAGAGAGAGGAGGAGCGGTGGGGGGCTTATAGAGGGTGGAGGCCCGACGACGGCAGAGGTTGGGAGGGGTCGGGGTTGGGGTCGAGCGCCAGGGCCGGGGTC
>NC_057812.1:578210439-578224801 GCF_018294505.1 Triticum aestivum
GGTCGGGGTCGGGGTCGGGGCCGGGGTCGGGGCCGGCGCCGGTCGGGGTCGGGGTCGGGGGCCGGGGCCGGAGTCGCCGGGGTCGGTTGGGGGCGAGCGCAGAGGCGTGGCGAGGGCAGGGCTCCGGCGGCGCGACAGGGAGGAGAGCATGGGGATTTGAGGGAAAAGAGGCGGGATAAAGGGAGGTGCGGGGATTTTGGGGGTTAAGTGGGCATAGCAGTAGCGCATTTAGGCAAAACGCGCTATAGCTACTTCAGGTAGCTATAGCGCTTTCGTGTAGAAACCGTTACTGCTATCTTGACTAGTTGTAGCTCTTTTCTCACAAAAGTGTTGCTTCTATAACCAGTACCTATATATAACGGTTTTCCTGTTTGTTTCCTTCTATTTTCTTTTCCTTTATTTTCTCTCATTTTTTTTTCCGAGAGCAGTGAACGACGGGAGGGCAATATATATTGCATCATTTGACGGTTAAATATGTATACAAAATAGGAACCTATATATTACATCATTCGACCCATGCATGATAATGGCTAAGTGTGTATACAAAATAGGAACATATATATTACATCATTCGACCGATAACATACGGTTCCTCAGCATTAACATTTTCGTTTTTGAGTCAGCTTCTTTCCCTTCTTGTTCGTTGAAGAATAATTGAGCCCCTCATTGTGACTTTGCCTTTTCCCATGGAGTACGATTTTTCTTAGGTAATGTAGTACTGATTTGTCTTTTGACGTATACTTCATCAACATCGTCATCTTCCCTCATTGGATTGCCGTAATGATCATAGTCTTCCTCGTTGGCGACTCCATCCATTCCAATGACGTTCCTTTTGCCTCCTCACGACAACACGGCTGGGATTGCGCGGGTCGGTTATGAAGAAGCATTGTGTCACGTGCTTAGCGTGTACCCATGGCTCGTTTTTTGCGATAGTGTTCGTGGTAGTGCTCTTGGCGTCGGGTATAGTCATGGTAGTGAAATTCCGGTTTTCTCTTTCAACATTCTTAGCCCATCTAACAAGAACATCGTCGTGTTGTGCAGTCCAGAGTAGTCAAGCTCCCAGATCTCCTCGACCCTTCCATAAAATCTTTCAGTTGCGCCGTTGTCACTGCAGGTCATGCAGTCCATCATCACCCCTAAGTTATGATTATCACTGTCCATATCTTTGGCCTCCGTGTAGAACGTGTATCCGTTGATATCGTATGCCTGATAGGTTACGAGGTTGGGCGAGGGGCCATGTGCTAAGGCGTGTATGAGCAATCCGTCCTTAGAGCCCTCCTATGGGGGATTAGCAATAATATGCTCTTTGAACCAATGCAGGAAAGTGGAGTTGTGCTCTCTAGTAACTTCGGTGTCCGTCCTACATACCCCCCGGTCACGATACTTCTTTGCGATAACTTCTTTGTGTAGTGCCACGAAAGGATCTACCTCGTCTAGGTGTTGTAGCACTACCAAGTTTTCTCTGTCAAAGTCGCTCCGTCGATCTAAGTATGCCACGTGCAGTTCCTTGCGACCGTTGGAGTGACCTTCTACTTTGAGCCTCCCATCGTGCTTTGTCAACGGGCAAACCAACACTAACACCAGGCGGCTAGTCTGTGCCATATAGAAAATTCTCGCAGAAAGAGATGCACTCTTGTGTCAGATAGCCCTGGATGATGCTTCCATTCGGATGGGACATGTTACGAATGAATCCTTTGATGATCCCATTCATCCTCTCAAACGGCATCATGTTGTGCCAAAATGACGGCCCCAGGTCTATTATGTCGTCCACAATATGGACACACAGATGCACCATCACGTCAAAGAATGTGGGCGGGAAGTACATCTCAAGCTCATTCAGTATCACAACAATCTCTTCCTGTAGCCTTCGGAGCTGCTTCACATTGGTCGACTTTCGAGAGATGTTGTCGAAAAAGTTGTAGCGACCAATAAGTGTGTCACGGACATGCTTGTCCATCATCCCACTAAGGGCAACAGGTAGTATCTGCGTCATCATCACATGACAGTCATGGGACTTCATCCCGCTAAACCTTTTCTTGTCTGTGTCTAGATATCTGCTTATCTTGCCACAGTAACCGGAACTAACTTTGACTCCGGTAAGGCACTTAAAGAATTGATCGATCTCAGCCTGACTTAAGGTGAAGCAAGAACGGGGGCAATAATCCTCTTTCTTTATTTTCTTGCCCTTCTTCTCCCGCGCCTCTATCTCCGTCTCTGTCTCGTCTGACTTTTTACGGGGCGGCATGTGCAGATCTTCCCTGATATTCAAATCTTGCAAGTCTTTTCTTGCCTTCGGCCCATCCTTGGTCTTATCCGGCATGTTCATTAGTGTCGCGAGCAAAGCTCTCAAGGACATTCTTACAGATATGTATTTGATCAAGGAAATGAGGTGTATCGAGTTTGTGCCAGTCCTCCAAGTCCCATAACACATACCTCATCTTCCATACCTTTAGCAGCGGCTCCGGCGCCTTTTTCATCGTCTTTCCCGGCGCGGGGCACTCCTTCCAGTTTTTCAACAGCTCATCGATTTCGGCGCCGCTCCTCTTACATGGAGGTCCTTGATGCTCAGCATGACCATTGAATAGATCTCCACGATTTCTCCATGGGTCATCTTGTTCGAGCCATCTTTGATGCCCCATGTACATGGTTGGTGTTCTGGTTGCCAAACGGATTCATGCCATTGATACACTCGCCGAACACGATGTTCCTTGCATCACAATAGAAATACCGATAGAAGCTATTCAACACTCTCCACTGGCTTCCATCCTTGACGTGTCTCAGCTTCGGATCATCTCCATCGTCGGGCTTCTTCCTCTCCGCGTGCCAGTGCATTAGCTTTGCTTCTTAGGATCTATGAAATACCGTCAGATACAACTTTCTGCGGACATTTCTTCCCGGCCTTCTTGTATCGAGAAGCATTGCACACCGGACAGCTTGTTTTTTCCGCGTGCTCCTTCTGATAAATTATGCAATCATTGATGCATGCATGGTATCTAACATGCGGCAGATCAAGAGGGCACACGATCTTCTTGGCCTCATCAACACTAGTAGGACATAGATTCCCCGCGGGAAGAACATCCTTGAGGTACTTGAGATGCTCATCGAGGCTAGTGTCGGTCCATTTGTTTTTAGCCTTCGTCTTTAGAAGTTGGAGCATGAAACTCAAGAGGATCACCTCAGGATTGCAACCATCACTACAAAAAAATACACTTCCGTGATGATACGTGTTTGTCACAGTAGGTCACGTTTTCTGTCATGCATGTACATCCATGACAAATTTATGACAGAATCAAGATAGTCATACCTGTGCTGTCGTAGAAGTGTTCCATGACATTGCCAAAATTATCATCACGGAAGTGTCCACTTCCATGACGATAAATCGCGCGTCACAGAAGTGCTTTCATCAAGGGTGACCGACACGTGGCATCCACCGTAACGGAACACCGTTAAGCTATCAAGTCGGATTTTGGATCCGATAACCCGTTAATAGCCACGACCAATGCTGATTTTCCATGTGTAAAATTCTCATTGGCTGATGGATCCACGCGTCAGCTCCGTGTTGGCACAGGTGTCACTCATCCAATGGTCGAGATGAGCCTATGATATGTTGACACGTGGACCGGCCCAAAATTGGCCCACAAAGATTAAATGGGCTGGCCCAACCGAAGGCCCATAAGATTTAGCAGACCATAATGGGCCGGCCCAGCTAAAGGCCCACAGAATTTAGCGGACCATAATGGGCCGGCCCAGCTAAAGGCCCACACGATTTTGCAGACCATAATGGGCCGGCCCAGCTAAAGGCCCACAAGATTTTGCGGACCACAATGGGCCAGCCCAGCTAAAGGCCCACAAGATTCTGCCGACCATAATGGGCCAGCCTAGCTAAAGGCCCAACATTCTCTGTCAAATCGGCCCGTCAACGGCCTGTCCTAAACTTGTCATCCATGCGGCCCATGGTCACTTCTGGCCCGTTAACAGCCTGCTAAGTAATTGGACCGAATTATGGCCCGGTGTATTTTCATCCTGTTAAAGGTCTGGCTTCATTTGGGCCCATTTACAGACCATCAAAACTTTCGGCCCATAAACGACCATGAGGGATTTGGGTCATATTCGGCCATGTCTGACATTCGGCCTGTTAGAGGCCCACTATAGCTTTGGGCCACTTTCGGCCCGTTGTCATTTTCGGCCTGTTAACGCCGGACGTAAACCATGGGCCATATGTGGCCCAATGTCATATCGGGCCCATTAACGACCCATATAAAGATGACGATAATCTAGCCCGACCGAAGTTCTGGCCTGTTAAAGGCCTATGTACTAGGTCGGCGCATTTACGGCCCGTCCGAATTTCGGCATGTTAAAGTCCAGTGGGTTATTTGGCACAATCAGGGCCCAATCTCACTTTCGGTCTATTAAAGGCCCATGTATTTTATGGGCTCGAGATATTTACACCTGTAAACGGCCTATTTTTACTGAGGGCCCAAATTATGTTTAGGCCTGTTAAAGGCCCACTATGGGCACATGCCTACCAGAAAAATATGAAAGCTTATGCTGATTTAGGCCCAGATATTTTTAGTGGGCTACATGACAATTTCAGCCCGTAATCGTTTTCAGCCCAATTGGAATGGGCCCGACGAATGTTGGCATGTTGGGATCCTACGAAGCTTTCGGCTGAATACATTACTAAGATAAACCTACACTATACAAAAATAGCGTCGTAATTACTGCAGCCTGAGGCAGCGTAATAAATGTTGTATCACAACAAAATAAATTCCAACCATACAACAAAAGGCCTGTTGGCATAAAGTTTGCAGTCCTTCCAGATAAAAGCACCATCAGATGTATAGAAGCACAGATCATTTGACCTGAGTGCTAATGTTTCAGGCTGTAGAATCTGATGGAGTAGCACGATCTCCTCCTTTTTCCACCATTGCTCTTGAACAACGAAGCGAATGTCTGATAGTATGGTTTCAAAACCATTCATATCTTGATGACATTTCTCAACCACTATTCTTGTTTCTGAAACTACGTCCATTAGGGATTGGACTTGTGTCTGGAGCACAGATATATCACTCTGTCTAGCAGGAAGGTTTTGTTCAGTAGGCGCTTTGGACGAGGTTACCTTGACAACCAACCCAGAATTACGCAGGAAGGTGCTTTTTGCACTGTTAGTGGAGAGATACTGACACACTGCAACAAGAGGTGACATTGTGCCTGTAGTAGCCTCGTCACCTTCAGGTGGTTGTGGCTATTCAATCATTTGTTCCATAGCTTCCTGAAAGTTTGAACTTGTAGATTAGTGTACTAGATAAGTTACTAATGAGACAAAAACAAACAAAGTAGGTTGAACGTTTATACATAACTTATTTTGGTGAACCACTGTAATACATTAGCATGTATTGTAGTGCCAACTACATAATAAAATCACTTTCGTAACATATGTCCATGTAGCATGCCTACTGTATTTTCTATTTCCTCACATCCGTTGACATCTAAGGATAAAGAGACATGGTTTAAAGTAGGATGAACATAGTATGACATCATTCATATCATGGGCAAACAGATATAAAACAAACATGCTATTTTATCATTGTGTGCGCACGTGAACATAACAACTAGATTACAGATCAAGAACAAAAGAATATCCTTCATCTCTTTTAAACCATGTAAGGTGAAATGATACGTCAAGACAACTGTGAATAAAAGTGAATAGAGTAATTGACATTGGCTGCAAACCAAGTAGTTAAATGAACACATCACAGTACCAATCAGTTCAAGGTAGGAGGAGTAAGGACTTACAACAGCGGCTTGAACTGATGTGCTCATGCCCTTCATCTTGCTAGTGTGGCAATCCTTGAAGATTTGCACTGCATTCGGTTCAGGTTCTTTTTGGTCCGCACGGGATTTCCTCTGTATTTGGAACAAGTCAATATAGATACGATAATATGGCACAAAGAAAGAAGGAAGTAGCAGCTATTTACGAGAGCCTCACAGTGTGCAATATAGCTACGAGATCTTGTGGTCTGTTGGAATTTCACTTTAGAACGGTTGGTTTTGTTCTTCAAACAGTTAGCCTAGAAGAAGATACACTTGTAAGGAACATACATAAATACAAGTTCAATATGTGGTCTGATCAAATACATATAGCCTACCTGATACTTTGGATCAGACGAGTGTTTAACGAGGGCTGTCCAGTCTTCATCTGTAATATATTCCACTGGAGATGTTTGGGTGATTTCATTGTTAGCCTGGTTTTCTAAGGTGGTATCGACACTGTCGCAGAGCAGACTGAAAAACATGAGTGCATGCTTGTCTAGTTGCATCATCTTTCGGATCCAACTTGAACCTCATCTGTTGAAAAAAGAATGTGAGTCTTATTAGGAGGAAGCTAGAAAGTATGGGACAGAGTAAGACAATATTACTAATTGCGATGAATAACATTACTTACAGATAATTGGTCAAGGAAGGTGTTAAACTGGGTATTGTCTTTCTCATTCCTGTACTGGATCCACGTTGGGAGGATACATGCATGACACCTAACGGCTGCCTCTGATACTAACTTGGCTGACTCTGTAGCATCACGTGGCGTTTTTAAACCTGCCTCAAAATGGATCTCCATTCTTCCTCCTTTAGATTTTATTAATCTGTCAAGCATTATCCCTGATGTCTGTTTCTGCTTGCGCCGTGGTGCTAGTTCAACAACGAATATGGAAAGTGTTAGTGTACAACAAACTGTGAGAGTACATATAAAGGAGCATGCAAGTGCAACTTGACTCGGTCAGGTACCGTCTTGGTGTTGATGCTCATGAGGTTCATCTGATGTTGCCAAGTCCTATTGTGTCAATAGTGCTTCGGAAGTAGTGTTAGGTGTGAAGGCAGCTTGGGAACTGGCCAGTTCCGGAGCAAACGAACGAGTAACTGGTTGAGATGCTGGTACAGTTGAAGCGAATGCTTCAGCTGGTGGAGCAGGTGATACTGTGTTTGTAGATTTAGCCGGTGGACTTGGACCTTCTACTGCACTATAAGTACCAGCAAAATCTCGACGGTAGAACCTTTTCCGTTTCACCTGACGAGTAACAACACTCCCTACTATATTATTTTCCTTGCTCTTTTTTGACTTTGCCATGTCAAGCTGTACCCACAACACAAAAGAATAAAATCACTCTTTAGAACTCATTGATGCATGATACAGACAATCAATACTTTGATGTAAGGCAACCGTATGAGGATGGAATTTGTAAGAAAAACAGGATGGCATGACATATTCACAGCTACGATGTGCAAACTAAGCAGAAGGATTTTCAAGAAAATAGAAGTAATGCAAGCTAGACACCATATGAAAGATGCAACCAATATTACTCTGCCAAGTTAAAAGTGTCTTGTCATAAGTGGCAATTCGAAAAATTAGAAGCAGTACAACATAGAAATCAATGCAAGATGCAACCACTATCAAACTGCCATGTTAAAAGCGTCCAATCATGAGTGACTGATGCGGGATATACAACAACAGTACTTTGATGTAAGAACATGGTATGATAGATAGATGCAGTGTATTCTAGACACAGAAAGCCATGTCATATGCACATGTATAACGTATAAATTCAGCAGGTGCAATTTAATCAAAATAGAAGAAATACAGGCTAGACAACTTATGCAACATGAAACCAATTATCACACTGTCAACTTAGAGCAAGCACCTGCGATGGTGGAGTACGGGAGATGAACTCATCATGTAGACTTGGGACTTCAACTTCATTAGCAGTAGCAGTGGCAAATCTAGAGAGTCTTTGTTTGCGTCGGTGCGAAGGACCACCAACATCCCCTAACTTACTCTTTTCCTTCCTATTTTCTGATATTGCCTTATGAAGTCAAAACCACAAGAAGATGAATAAAATTAGCTCTGCATAACTGGTTGATGCATGATACAGACGAAGACTACTTTGATGTAAGGCAAGCGCAGGATAGGAGGATGGAATATATACAAAAAAGACAGCGTTTCATATTCACACGTACGATAGGAGGATGGAATATGTATGAAAAAATAGTAAGCGGAAGGCATTTCAACAAAATTAGAAGAAATGAAAGCTAGGCACCATATGAACATGCAACCAATATCACTCTATCAGGTAAGAAGTGTCTTGTCGTAAGTGCCATTTCAAGAAATTAGAAGCAGTACAAGCTAGAAGACAATGCAAGATGCAACCTACATCATAGTTCCAAGTTAAATGTGTCTTATGGGTAAGTGATCATTGCAGGTATAAGTTGTAAGCTATGCAGATGCAATTCAACATAATCAGAAGCAATACAAACTAGACATCATACGGAAAACGCAACCACGTATAACCGTTCCAAGTAAGAGCAAGCACCTGTGATGGTGGAGTAGGGGAGATGTGCTCATCATGTACACGTATGTTCTAGAAACAGGAAAACGTGTCATATTCACGGGCATTATGTGTAAAGTAAGCAGATGCAATTCAAGTTAGAAGCAATACAAGCTAGACATCATACACAACATGCAACCATATATAATAGTGTCAAGTTAGAGCAAGCACCTGTGATGGTGGAGTAGGGGAGATGTGCTCATCATCTACACAGCTACGTTGACTGTCCAACCATGTGTTGTCTTACAAATCTTGTTGGGAGGATGGCGGAGTAGAATCTGTAGAGACCCCCTGTTTGAGTTGCTCCGAAGGACCACCATCATCCACTGCCGGACTAATTTCCTTCAGCTGTAATGATTTTGCATTGTGAAGTCAAACCTATAAGAAAAAGGAATAAAATTCGCTCTTCAGAACTCATTTATGCATGATACTGACGAACACTACTCGGATGAAAGGCAAACACATGATGCGAGGATGGAATATGTATGAAAAACAGGATGGTGTGACATATTCACACCTATGATGTGGTAACTAAGCAGAAGGCATTTCAATAAATTAGAAGCACTGCAAGCTAGACACCATATGAAAGATGCAACCAATATCACTCTGCCAAGTTCAAACTGTATGGCGTTTCAACAAATTAGAAGCAGTACATGCTAGAAATCATATGCAAGATACAACCAATATCACAGTGGCGACTTAAAGGTGCCTTATCATAAGATATAGTATGTACCAAAAACAGGAAAGTGTGTCATATTCACATGTATCATGTGTAAGCTAAGCAGATACAATTTACACTAATTAGGAGCAATACGAGCTAGCCACCATATGCAACATGCAACCAGATATCACACTGCCAAGTTAGAGCAAGCACCTTGGATGGTGGAGTAGGAGAGCGGAGACTTGGTCCTTGTAATGCACTATCAGTACAAGGAGAATCGGTACAGATGCTCCGTTTACGTTGCTGCAGAGGACCACCATCATCGCCTTCCTTACTCTTTTCCTTCCTCTTTCTTGATTTTGCCTTGTCAAGTTAAACCCACAAGAAAAAGGAATAAAATTTGCTCTTCAGAACTCACTGATGCATGATACTGACGAACACTACTTTCATGTAAGACGAACACTACATATCACACTGCCAAGTAAGAGCAAGCACCCGCGATGGTGGTGTGGGGGAATTGCAGTGATCAACTAGAGAGCTACATTGACTATCTTCATTTAGCCTTGCTGTTTCTTGAGAATCATGTGGGGAGGATGACACTGCACTCTTTAAACGAGTATGGCGTCTCACAGAAACCCACCCGGGTGACTGTCTCATCATAAGTGATTGACGAGGGACACAAAAGAGCATTAGTTTGATGTACGAACATGGTTAATAGACATATGTAGTATGTATCAAAAACAGGAAGGCATGTCATTATCAAAGGTATAATGTGTAAAGTAAGCAGATGCAATTTAACCAAATTGGAAGCAATACAAGCTAGACACAATATGCAACATGCAACCACATTTGACAGCGCGAAGTTAAAGCAAGCACCTGGGATGGTTGTGTGTGGCAATTGAGATCATCAACTGCAGAGCTACGTTTACTGTCTCCAACTGCTGACACTGCACCCGTTAGAGCACTGGAACGCTTAGTGCTTATCTTTGAATTACACTAGAGCGACTTCTGTCTTTTCTTTTCTGCATTCATCAACACTGCGTCAGAGTCTGAAATACACATGCATAAAAAAACAATAGTGTGAGTATGGGTGAAGTGTGTGCACAATTAGTACAATGTAAAGGTAGTAGATAGCAGGTTGGTGAGAAATAAATGATGGGAGACATATGATAGCTCTACAACATGCATGGCACACTAAATTACTACAGGATTCTATGAAAATAACAGTCGACTGAAAGCAAATAGGCCAGTCCATTTTTTCTGCACCTTCCAATGTACAAAGAATGGGCAGATCACCTTCATCTACCTCCAGCGAGTCAGTGTTGACGATCTTCCTCGAAACACCAGCGACCATCGGCCCAGTATTCCTCCCCTGCCTGCGCCCTCCCCTCGACCTCACCGCGCCGTTGTGCTTGGCACCACCCCCCAACCATCCATTCAAGCCCCGCCGACCTCCAGATCGGGCGCAAGCAGCTCCTGCGCCCCACACCCCTATGATAGACACCGATGCGCCGCTTCCCCGGGGAACAGGCGGACTAGGTGCTCCGCATGCCTAAGCGGGTGCTGCTTCTTTTAATTGCGGTTCGACTGACCCTGAATTGAAATCCAGGCGGGCTACTGACCTCTAGAAAAGGTGAAATAGTAAAAGGGAGGAAACCTTGTGCATTTAGTATCACGAAGAAGATGCAGTAAGAAGTGCTCAACTAGTTTCTTTCGTGGGATGAATACGGTGTGAGTGGAGACGTAAGATTTGCACGAATAAGGGGAGAGGAGTACCTCTTTCGGCTGGCAGTGCTGTGTCCTCCTTCTGTTTTTCCGACGATCTTCTTGTTGTTCGCCGGAAACCAGAAGTTGTGGAGGATGGTGCAGCCTTGGACGAACCCATGGCAAGTTGTTGAGTGTGGTGCGGTGGCCGTGTGTCGGTGGCGGGGAAGCAGATCCGAGGCGGCGAACGACGGCGTAGCGGGAACAGCTCCGGTGCGGTGGACAGTTGCGACAGTGGAGCCGCAACAGTGAGGCACAGGATGGCGTGGTCGGAGTGGTTCTGGTACGGCGCACGTCGGTGTTGGCATCGTGGAGGCAGCTCTGCCTCGGCTTCAGCTGCTAAGTCCTTGAGGACGTTACTGTTGCGGTTGCGTTGGACGACGACGTCGGGGTACCGGCTCTGGCGTGATGGAGGAGGGCGGCGGTGGATTGGCCGCTATGGGGTGGAGGACGGAGGAGGCTGGGGTTTCGCGGCTGGTGGAGAGGGCGTTTTCGTGCCCACGGAGTATGAATGGGGAAATGGAGGGAGGCGGGGAACTAAGGGGGAACAATGTTTCGGTTTGAGATGCACTTGTTTGAAATTTGGGGAAAGTTACAAACTTTCCCCCATCTAAAATTTCGGACATATTGCGGGTTGGGGGTAGGACAGTCATGTCAGGTGTCCCAAATGTGGGCGGGATAGATTTCGGCCGAGCGCTTGGGTAGGCGCCCACGGCGTATGAATGCTTCTCTGGCATCTTGGTGAAGTTACAAACCTACCCCGGTTTAGACCTTTGGACATCGGGCCGATAGGCTACATGGGCCAGAGTCAGGACAGTAATTTCCTACCACCAAAACATTAGTCTCGCGCGGTTTCGGGTGACCAGAGGCCTATTTGGCGCTTTGTTCAATATTTGGGAGCAGAAGCATTAACGTTTTCGGTTCTCTTGAATTGAACTTTCAAGATTTGTCAAACTTCACAAATCTTTACTCTTGAAAATCCTAAAGCTATGATTATTTTGGAATGGAGGGGGTACATTTGAATATACATTGTACATGAGTATATATTAAAAAAATATGCAACTTACCTCAGTTCATGCATGGTTCCAGATATAATCTCCTTGGTTGCAAAAAAAAGTTAGATATGCGTATGAATATATATAGCATGTTCAAACTCACAACAAAGATTGATGCCCCCTTTTACATCTGATTTACAAATGCCATTATCTTGGGTTCAAATAGATGAATGCACTTCCTATGAATTTGAATCTTCGAAACCCCCTTTATGTTGAATTCGACATGTATTCTATTTCGTAGCTAGCAATTTGGAATGTATCCATGCAAGTGACAAATGTATAAAGTGCATCACACTAACAACATGGAGTGCACTAATTAATGTTTATATATGAATTGCAAAAGCATCCATTGCCTGTATTTCAAACCGCTCTCACTCTATGGATCGATAATATGAAATAAACACATGCACATGCTAGAATTCAATTGCGGTTGAAGAAAGAGCCTACTCCTGGTACTGTATATTGATAGGGGTGTGTACAAAGTACACGTGAATACCAGGCATTGTGCGTGTGTGTGTATACTATCGACAAACTAGCCCCCAAGCTTGTATAACATACTAAGGGCCTAGGGTTACAAATCATATATAGTCGGCTTATCACCAGTGGGGGTAGAGTCCTCCGCGACTCTGGTAGCTTCATGTTGTACGCTGAGTCCTCCACATGGGTCTTCGTATAACACGTCTCGGTCCAACCTATATGTGGCACAGGATGGAACCGACCCATGAGTCTTCATCTTGACCCACCACAACTAGAAATGACGTGCCCACCACACCACACACGCAATCGGCCACTAAAAAAATAAGCATATACAATAGTACAACGGTATCTAGCTCATGATACGTCTCCATATTTTGTTGATTACACTGACGGACTTTGCATTTGATGCATGCTCCTTATTTTGTTGAGGACACTTACGGTCATTGTATTTGAAGAGAAAGCACGATATGGTCACTGGACTTCAGAATAAGCTCATCACTGTCACCACATACATTTTGTCATGCTAACCAACATGTGGTTGGATGGTTAGAGGACAGTGGTTTCTCGAGCCCACCAAGGTTAAAGTCCCGGTGCTCGCATTTATCTTGTGTTAATTTCAGTATTTTTCGGCGACGTACGTTCAGTGGGAGGAGACGTTCCACTCGACTACGAGGCACCTATGGTGACTTCATAAAATCTCAAGATCATATATGTTGGCCCACTCTCTCGAAGTTGCTCATAGGGGTAGGGTTCGCGTAAGGATGGCAATGGGTCGGGTTTGGATCGGGTAGAACAATATCAAATCCATATCCATATCCATAAAGGCAGTCCTAGCCCATCCATGAAAAAATCCATGGGCGAAAAATTGTGACCATGTCCAAATCCGATGGATATCCATACCCATTGGATATCCATCGGGTCCTCTCAAGACATATACATAAGACATAACTCATTGCACAATGTGCACTCTGCATTGGCATGCTCACTCCCGGTCGTGCAGTCATAGCCCTTGCATTGTCCCATTGTTGCGGCCACGCATCAATGCGTGTGTGGTAAAGTGAAGACGGAGGGGTCAAGGAGATATGGAGCTGGGTTGTCGCAGACCAGTAGTGGCTGCTGCAGCGATCCACCTTACGTGGGGGTAGCGGGCTAGCCCCTCGAAGCGGCGGCCACATCTAGGGCTATGAGAGGAGTAACTCAAGGAGATGACACCGATTCTCAATGACAAGTCATTTAATTAGTGTAGATAATATGATGAGAAGGTGCATTGGAGTATGTTACAATGGGGATTGTGTAAATTCTTTTGGATGTTTTAGATAAAGGATAAAATTATAGTGGGACATGTGACTATGGGGTAGGGGTAGCAGAATATTGCTCGTTAAGTCAGACTATTGGGTCGGGTTTGGATATATCCATGGGTACAAGATTATGTCCATGCCCTATCCACGAGTAATCGGGTCGGATTTGGGCGCTGCCCATGGGCGCAAAAGCATATCCAAACCCTATCCATTCGGGTTGGATATCCATGGGTATCCATGTCCATGGATAAAATTGCCATCCTTAGGTTCGCGCGTGTGCGCTTATAACGGTGAGTGCTTGCGCGTATATATGAGCCCTTGCGTCTGTACCGTGTTAAACAAATACATATCATGATTATACGGTCACTCGCTCACCCGTACAACTCCGTATTTTGTTGATGACACAATCAATTGACGAGTCAAACGTTCCACGCGGCGCAACTAGTGTTGCACCATCAGGGCGCGTAACCGTGGGGCCCACCTGTCAGCCCGTATATGAAAGAAAGAAATGGTAGTTTGAGTCTGTACTGTGTTAATAAAATAGGAGTACATTTTACGGTGATCATACGGTCACTGGCTCACCATACAGCTCCGTAATTTGTTGATAACACGATCAATTGACCAGTCAAACGGTCCACATTCAGCAGCGCACATTACCATAGGGCCCACCCGTTAGCGCGTATATGAAGGACAGAAATGGTAATAAATTAGTGGTCGGTGGGTATTCAA